>NC_139670.1:7608601-7628601 GCF_951799395.1 Argentina silus | reverse complement strand
CTCTCTCTCTCTCTCTCTCTCTCTCTCTCTCTAAGGACTGCTTCTGCATTCAACAACACTACCTAGTGTACATCCTACCATTGAACCAGACTCTCACCCAAGATGGGTAGACTACATGTTTCTCACCACTGACACACCGCTGAAATGGATCATATCATATATGGGAAAGAGTGACAGTATATTCATGCTTCATTCATAGTAATGCTTGTGTATGCTTAGGCTCTTGTGAAGGACACACACTCCATACTGAATAGGTCGACATACAATATTTATTTAGGAACACAAAAAATGATAAGTTAATTATCAGGTAGTCCACAAATATTGTGGGAATGGTATCAATACAGTCATACAGAGGGAAAAACATACATGAGAAACCATTTAGGAACAGGCGATCCCAAGACGCTCAGATTAAAACAAATGTGGAGGATGGAAAAGGATGAACCGAAACATTATTTTTAGTCAAATTAAAGATGTGTTACTCATAATTATATTGTCATGAAAGTGTTCACCCTAGCTGTCTTTAAAATAGATCAACTAACATTGAAAATATTTCCATATGGGATTATATGGGTATTTTCTTAAATGAATGTAAAATAACCCAAAAACAAAAACTGAATGGGGCCGACCCTGCATTTGAATATTGCCTTAAATCAATGTCTTTCATGACCTGCTTTCTGCAGAGTCAACGGACCCAGATGTGGAAACCAGATCTATAATGCTGTACAAACCATATATATATATATATCTGAGGGAGGGAGAAAGAATGTTCCCCTATGGCCAGAAACACGTCTTGGTTTCATGTATGTTTGCTACAAAAGATGGTTTACATAAGAACACATCATGCAAAGTGGCAAGTCTGCTTACAAAGAGATGTAGTAGTCTGGTTTTTCCGTAGCTTTTTTTGTAGCCGCTTTGATTGGCCCATCCCAAAGACAATCTAAACAAATCCCGCCCACTCTTAAAGCCACCCCGCCCCCTCCAAAAAAACAACATAAACTATAATATCAAACCATGATTTTTTATAATACCCAGATCTGCAGAACCATTGCAGTGGACAATTCTATGTTTTCCAGTCCAGGTTAATACAGCTTCAGCCAGCCATTGAAAGAAAAGCCAGTGCAGTGAACAGTATCATGAAGAGTTGATGTGTTTAGTAAAACTTGGATCGATTTAAAAAATGTCCTGCGTTGTCAACGGTTAAGAATCCCTGATTGGCTGAGAAAGAAGTCAGGTGACCACCAGGTGAGGTAAGAAAAGTCCCACCATTGCGATGGGGATGAAAATATGTATCAGTTTCTTCTATCCGCTAGTTGAGTTCTGTAGATGTATGTGTGTGTGTGTGTGTATGTATGTGTGTGTGTGTCACGACTACACACAATGTGCACACACACACACACACAGACACGTTTGTGGTGAATATACTAAAGTAAAAACACTGCATTGCCAGTTCCCCACTCTCCATGCAGCACAACCACTTCTTAACACACTTCCTCCTCCAGTGGAGTAAAAACTGGATCAAAAGATGATGAAGAGATGAAAAGAAGAAACAGTTGCTGCCTTATATGTCCATATCTCAGAGAACATCCAAAAGAATCCTTGGGCGTGACGTTTTTTTTTTTTTTTTTCTTTAGTTCCATACGTTTCTCTTAACTATGCATTTTACTGAGAGAAAAAAATACTAAACAAAGATTTCAGTTGCTCTCTTTCTTATTACTATGTGTGTGTGTGTGCGTTTCCTTTTTTTGTTTTTCTTATTGACATTTGCATTGGTTTTCTCCTCCTCTTCAATTGTCCACGAAGTTGCTTGGTTTTTCTTGGTTTGAGTAGCTCTCTCTCTCTCTCTCTCGCTCACTCTTCTTCAATCCATCCATTCTCGGTTTGGAAAAAGAGAACAGAGTCCATCCTCTCCCCTCTTCACCTCCCCTCGATCACTTCTCCCAACCCACCCACCCATCCCTCCCCCCTCTCCTCCCCCCTGGGGACCGTTCAGTCCTGGCCCCTCATCTCTCAGCCTCCATGGCCACGCTGGCCTTCTGCTCTGCAGCCGGGTGGGGGTGGGGGTTGACGCTGACGCCCGTGGGCCAGGATGGGGGGTGGTAGGGGTGCTGGGGGCCCTGCGAGGGGGGCTGCCCCTGAGTCCAGTGTCCCTGTGGGCCAGCGGAAGGCGGAGGCACGCCCCAGCTGACCTGTGGGGGGGGCGAGGTGGCCATGGAGGCGATGGGGCTGCTGCTGTTAAAGCTCTCGGATGCCTTGAGGCGAGAGAACATGGTGAGGGCGTCTGGAAAGTTGGGGGGGGTTGCCGGCGTGTTGGCTGGGGTGCACATCTGGGGGAGGAGGAGGAGGGAGAGAGAGAGAGAGAGAGAAAGAGAAGGGGGGGGGGTTAGTGGAAAAAAGCAATATAGAGAGCATTCAAATACATCACAGTAATATAAATAATGGCACTTCCCTAGTGTAATGAGCTTGGCTGAACACACAGACACACAGAGAGAGGGTCCGGCTGAGGGAGGGTGAACAGCAGGGTGAACAGCAGAGGGAACAGCAGAGGGAACAGTAGAGGGAACAGCAGAGGGAACAGCAGAGGGAACAGCAGAGGGAACAGTAGAGGGAACAGTAGAGGGAACAGTAGAGTGGGAATGTAGGGGAATCCCGTCCTCGCTGTCCCAGGGGCCCCTGACAACATTCCTGCCCCAGCCCTGGCCCCTCCCCTTCTCTGTTCCCAACAATTGTTTGGACTCAGCCTCTCATTGGCTCTACTTCCTCTTAGCAGATGTGTGCCCTGGCATCTCTACCTCCCTCTGCCCCCTCACCCTCTCACGAGGTTCCCCTGTGCCCCGACCCCCCACGACCCCCTATTGTCCTCCCCTCACTGCTGACTGCTGATGTGGCCAGGGTGTTGGGGACACAATGTGAGCAAGGAACATCCCCTGCAACCCTGAAGCCAAAAACAACAGCAATCAGCTCCCCTCCTACAGGTCAGAGGGCAGGCCATGGACACGTAAACACGTAACATACTCAGAGTGCGAGAACACACACACACACACACACACACACACACACACACACACGCTTTGATCCAGGGCCAGCTTCCTCAGGAGGACAGATATAGGCCTACTATTTCTGACCTGAACAACAAGCTATTATATAGCCATTATAAACAATTAGAAACCAGCCAGCTCCCCAACCCTCAACCTCAAAATGGGTCACATGATCAAATATGTTCCCACTATTAAAACAAAGCTGCAGCAGGCCAAGTAAGAGACGGTGAGAATCACCGTAGCCAACTAATTGAGCAGCGCCGTCATGAACACTGGGCTACAAACAGTTTCCACATTCTTCCACGAGATTCCTCCTCCTTGTAATCAGACGACGGTATCCAGAACATGCCATGCATGCAGGGGTGAGAATATACAGCACGTTGGGAGTGGCGTGTTGTGAAATGGGAGCGTGTCTTTGGTGCCCTCTGAGGAGGAAGTGCTGGGTCATGTCTCTGGACCGCTTCCTGTGGTAAAGAGACACCCTGCTGGCAGAGGAACTCTGCTTCCTGTCCTTCACATGTTTATCTCCTACTTCCTGTGCCCAGGTATGGATAACTGGTCAAAGTCCCCCAGATTATCTTACTGCTGAGTTCACATCTGCCCCTCTCACTCACTCACCTCGACCCCGACACACACACACACACACACACACACACACACACACGTACACACACACTTCTCTCTTCCAGTCACGATACAGTGCGCCTCTGTCTGAAAGACCTTGACTTGTGAGCAAAGACAGCCAGTATCGACCCATAGGGAAAAGGATCTGTGCTGAGTCTAAAGACACAGAGGGAACCTGAGTGTCAGTGCTCCACCTTTCCACAACAACACCCTGGGCCTCAGAACAACACCCTGGGCCTCAGAACAACACCCTGGGCCTCAAGCATCCGAATGCTTCATTGAGACCAATCAAGGCCAATTGTTTTTTATTTAGGAGGAGGGAGTAATGGTCAGGTGGAACCTTGCTACTGTATGTAGCCTATGCTTTGCGTGTTCTGTTGGTCATGCTACTGTAAAGCCATAGGGTTGAGCAGATTAACCGTCTGGGCTGTGAAGGACAAAGGTAATACTACAAGGGCTTTCTGGGACAGTGCGTGAGAGCAAAGCATGAAATCCAATTGGATGAGAGGCGACAGGGGCACACTGTACACTTATAATGATGTTGATCTGACAAACTAAACACACACAAGAACACACACGGACACACACACACAGACACACACACACAGACACACACACACAGACACACACACACACAGACACACACACACAGACACACACACACAGACACACACACACACACACACACACACACAGACACACACACACACACACACACACACACACACACAGCTGCATAACAGCAGCATCCATGATTGAAATCCATGGAATATTTGTTCCAGAGGGAGAGCGTGCTCTAAACACTTCAAACACAGCGGGGTTGCTATGGGGACAGTTGTTATGAGGGTGAAGAAGACAATCTTGGTGTGATGATGGAGAGGGACGGAGGAAGGCTTAGAGAGATCTGTCATTAGGAGCATTCTGCTCCTCTATGGATCTGTTTACAGACGGGAGTTGGTGGACTCAAGTCTACGTTACAGCCACCACTCTCAACATGTCTGTCATCTCCTCCGCTGTGGTGAGCATAGCTGCAGCCCTGAACCCTCTCTGGTCTCTGTGTGTCTCCATACAAAACACATGAGCTGTTATTTCCAGTCTAACCCGTGGCATTCCTGAGTGAGCCCATGGTTAGGGCAGAGTTTTGACTTGAGCAGGTCTCCTAGATAGATCCCTCCCTGCGCATCCACAGAATGGAGCCGTTCCAAACCTCCACTTCCAAGTAACGTTGAACGAATGCCACCGTTGAATCGTTTTCGACCGCATATGACAGTCCCCTCTGTCTCTCCGTCTGGAGGCCGTGTCATCCAGAAGCCTTTCTTGTCACCACTGGCAGGCCCTCGAGACTTTTTTTAAGCCATGAGCAATCTGACATCATAATAACCCCCCCCCCTCCTCCTCCCCAACATTCCCTACAAAAACCCCTTCTGATGACATCCTAGACTCAATAAACAACCCCTGGGAGGATTTACGATTTTCACAAGGGGCTTTTAAAAGAAAAACCAAAAAACACTCCCCTCTTTACCTCCATGCTCCAGGAATGTCCAACGAAGAAAGGCGGATTGTTTACAAACTCCAGTCTGGCCAATAAGGAGCCCTGTTATAGCATTACAGTGTGACAGTCACAACCTATTGCTTTGTTTCAGTGGGTACACCTTTAGTGGCTTCCTCGCCCTTATCTCCTCTCCTTGATCTGGATCACTGATCTGAAAACACAGGCTAGGTCAAAGCAACATGGAGGATGTCCACAGGGAATTAGCTTTCACCTGTCCGGTCCTTTAATGTTTAAATGCAGCTGGAGGAAAGGAGATAAGGTGAGGTAGCCACTTCTCAGACTGCTGAGATGCTTGCTCTGACTGGCTGGGACCGTCTGAAGAGCTGGGATCATGAGACGGTATCTGTGTAACGAACGCGGTTGGTAACGGAATGAATAACTGATGTACAGACACAACGCCCACTCTGATCAAACATATGATGATGATGAAGGCTGGCTGAGAGAGAGAGAGAGAGCGAGAGAGTGAGCGAGAGAGAGAGAGAGATGGGGTTAAAGTAGGAGTGTTCCACGGTGTGACCCGTCTGCAGGTCTCTTTGTTCCTCTACTGCAGCTCTGCAGACTGATGACGCTGTGAGAACGACTGCATGCTAATGCTTACTGCACGTCAATGCTGCTGTGGGATCAGTACCAAACCAATACGGTTAGAACACGCCGACTGGATGTTTAGGATTCAATATTCTATTGTTAGCCCATAAACACGTATATTACTCTTCCTCCACATTTTCAAATATATGAAATTGAATTGAATCCTTGAATGTGTGTGTGTGTGTGTGTGTGTGTGTGTATGTGTGTGTGGCCACATTGGGTATTGTCTGACCGACCGCACGCACTGGGAACACTATGGGATGGCAGAGAAACAACAGGGGATGAATATGCTCATATCTAGAAACAGGGTCATGTGTTAACGCTACTAGAAACAGGGGACACCCGGGTCATGTGTTAAAGCTGCTAGAAACTACCAGGTCCAAAATGTCAACATTAGAAATGGACTGCATACAAAACAGTCTCATAGGGCTGAGCTCCTTTCCTTCAAGATCACTGATCTATGGTGACCTCGTAAGACAAACCCCACCGACAGGACAGCTGACCTGAACCTGTGACATTAGGACCAGCCTGAAACCAAGGGTCTGTGACCAACAGAGCCCCAATGCTTCTCTCTCTCTCTCTCTCTCACACACACACACACACACACACACACACACACACACACACACACACACACACTATTATTGTTGGCAGCATGATTGTTAGCCTCTCTGTGGGTCTGTTCAACTAGAGGCACTCCGTATGTTACATGTGTGTGTGTGCATGTGTGTGCGTGTGTGTGTGTGTGTGTGCATGTGTGTATGGGTGTGTGTGTCAGAGTGAGAGTGTGCATTCCATTTGTGTGAAACCACTGCTCATAAACACATCTGGTCCTCGCACTCCCACATGAGTTACCACTCACAGTGTCCCCTGAGCCAGAGAGAGAGAATGTATGTGTGTGTGTGTGTGTGTGTGTGTGTGTGTGTGTGTGGTTAGCCAGGCTCCTGGTGTTCTGGGAAGCGTTGCTCCGGGAAACACACAGGGCAGCATGCTGGAACATGCTGAGCACAGGCCAACCCTCTTCAGATGTGGCTCACTGTCTGCCACTGTTACTGTTACACACACACACACACACACACACACACACACACACACACACACACACACACACACAGAAAAGTGTGAGAGAGAAATTTGATTTCACATCATTACAATGATACTTCTTTGGTAATAGCTTGGACAGATACAAAGTGCATCTTGTTTCTCTCACAACAGACACAAAGCGGATCTGTGTTAGTGAGGTTAATCATATCTCTTCCACAAATATTTGTCATGACCCTGTTATTACCCTATTCTACCCTGTGGTAATGCCACAATCTACCCTTCCCTTCCTTATTCTATCCCTTATTCTCTCTCTTCTTCCCTCTCTCCCTCACTATGATAGAGGTCCAGACAGGGAAGAATAAGACCTTTAACTGCAGCCACTGATACAGGCAGCCATGTTGTGATGTGATGGGATCTGATTTATGGCAGTAATTATACCTCTGCCCATCTGACAACAGACATGCTGTAAATGGAGATTTGAGAACACAGGCGACTAGCCATTGCGCTGTGTGTGTGTGTGTGTGTGTGTGTGTGTGTGTGTGTGTCAGCAGTTTGGAGCTCCCACACCCAGAAACAAAACCACATGCTTGTAGTTACCAGAACCTAGCCTACTCCTCCCCCGTCCCTTCCCCAGAGTATTCATAGTGCCAGGAAACAACCTTTCAACTACTCTTATTAACTTCCTCTGGTGCCCAATGCTGGTTGACTACGTCACTGTACCCAGATGCCAACGGCTGTGAATGCTGCCATTGTAACGGTTGTTTTCATTCACCTCAAAATGATAGGTCCCTATGTGTGAGATCATCTATGATAACACCACAAAGACATGATCTATCATGTCTATTTCCTATAAACTCTCATTTCCTGGTTGTTATTGTAGCTGGGACTTTAGGTTGGTGTGCAGTCACATGTGTCACATGTGCTGTAGTGGAAGTCAGGCCACTTCCTTGTCTCTGGTCACATGATGATTCATTCACTTTATTGTGGCTATGGGCCGGGGATACAGAGACGCTACTTTCAGCTCCACTCTTCAGCAAAGTGCACAGGCACACGCACACATACCACTGAGTCTGTGTGGTTTCACCTCTCCAGTTTAGAAAGACACACAGTTCACGCCTTCAGAGAGAGGCAGCAGCAGTGTGCCTCCCTTCAGGCTACACCAAACAAACCCAGAGATAGTTAAGCTCTGTGTCCTCAACCTAACTGGCCCCTCCTGCTCTGAAAGGGTCCATTTTGGGGCAGTCAGAGCCTCACTTCCTGTCGGAATGTGTTGCGGTGGCAGTGTTTGTATGGGCAGTGAATATGTGGAGGAGGAAACCACGGAGGGGAGAGCCGAGAAGACACAACAAAGAGGCTAATCTAAACATGACTGAACACAGGCAGGCTTCTGAGTCCCGCTGGGGCAGGAGAAGCAGGGGGGGGCACCCAGGGAACTGTCTCACGCAGGGTGCAGCGCCCCAGTCTAGCCCATTAACACAAGCTCCTCAGTGGAGTAGGCAGCCTAATGCTCCATATGTTAGCTAACTCTCACTTTAACAAGGGGATGATGCTAGTCTTTAAGCGCTTTACGTCAAGAAGAGAGAGGAGTCAAAACGACAGGGTCTGATCCATGGCCAACAGTCTTTACAATGGTGCATGTTGCCATACCGGTGGAGAGACTTCATTGATATTCACCTCATAGCCTGCCATGCCACAGAAACATGCTTGGATAAAAGGCCTGCAAATAAACACAGAGATACACATACACATATACACCCACCCACACACACACACTCACTCACACGCTCACTCACTCACTCACACTCTAAAATGCGTGTCTGTGCAAAGATTAGACTTTGTTTATGTGTGCCAGAGAATGGGCACTCCTCTGGCTTTGCAGTTGCTGCTGAGAAAATAATAAAAAAGCTTAAGCTAAATCCCCCACCTTTCACAACGTTACGCAAGAGCGTAGTGGGCGCGCTACTGGAGCCATTTGATATTTAATTGGTAATCTCTGGCTGGGAAAAATTAAAGGTAAACCTGTTGGTGCAATGTTGAATTATAATAAGATTTACAATTACTGTAGCTAAAGAAAAGTCAGAACTAATAAGGAGACTATTATTTCCCAGAGTAGCAGCACAAGTCCAAAATAGTATTTTCATACTGTGGATAAAAATTTAATGATCCTAGATAACCTGCTTGAGGGAAAGTGGTTCATATGCAGAAAATGAAATATCCAATATTGAAAAAATTACTTTTCTACAGTACATTGAACAATAGACTATCTGCAATGATCTAAACCCCTTGTATTTTACACACTTGTAATGTAAATGAGTGTGAATGTTAAAAGTAGCCTAAAGACTACCTAACATATATATATATATATATATATCAACTGAAGTATTTTCTGGGCGGGATACAGGAGGCTAAGGACCTGGTTTACGCCGGTTTACTTTACGCAGCGGAGCTTTCGTGGCATCAGGCCTGTCAATCAGAATAAAGTGTGTCAGTCGGAGGAAATTCTGGAGCAAAGTGGATTAAGTCTCTATAGCCAAGCAACGCTGATAAGCCCGAGGGGTTTGGCAATGGTCACCCTGCTGTAGGCCTGCATTGGAAGACACAGACCAAGCTGTTCTGCATTCAATTTAATCTTGTGTCTATGGTTACCACCATATGCATATGAAATGTGCACTAATCAACTGATAGTGGCCAGTAGGCTAGTCTACACAAAGGCGTGAGAGGCAGGTAAACCCCACTCTTGGCCAATGTTGACTCACTAAATTAGAGTAATTTCAGGTGACACACATCTCTGTATATACATCTCAATATTTCTGGACAGCTTATAATGGATCTGTGTAAAACATACCCTTTGTATGTTGTTCATCTTGCATGTTGTATGATAATACTTTGTAGTCATGCATACACACAATGCATCTCTGAAACCAAATGTCACTGGGCTCGCTCTCTCTCTCTCCTCTCTCTCTAGTGAAAAAGACCTAAAATGTCCACCAGCATGTTGGCCATCTGACATGGGGAATGTGAACACAGGGGCTGGGCTTTGCTCAGCTCAAAACTGATCAACAATTTTCCAAATCCCCGTCTATGGGATGTTCCTGAATGCAGCTGTTGCTAGATGATGCCATGCAGATGAAAACAAAGGCTTATGTGCCACTGAGGGGGCTGATGCTTTCAAACCCAAACAAGTGTTTTATAATATTCAGGCACTGTGCAGTGAGTGGCTATGCAGTGCCCTAATACGCTTGCTAGTTTGCTTTATACTTCTTCAAAAACATAAATTCCACTAAATATGCCTAACTAATAGCCAACTGTATAGTATCACATTTATAAATTATTCCTAATCCTTATCAATATAAGTAATACCAACCTCATAATGATACAATAACAAAATCAGACGAATTGAGACAACTGCTGCAGTGAGTGTGAGTGACACAATAGCAGCTCTCCTTTTCCTGGAAACATTTTTTTTCTCTCTCTCCCAGAAACAGAACGACCCTTTCGTTCATGCCACACAGTGGCTAGAATGTGGAATCTGCTCATGTACATTCACATGTCACCGACATGGGCTTCGAATCCTTTCACGATCAACAACGTTCCCCTTCCTTCCCCAACCTTCTCAGAACCCTCTGTTTGAGTGCGTGGCTGCTGCTGCTGCTGCTGCTGCTGCTGCTGCATGCTTGGCTGTGTTTATTTCTGGAAGCCCGACTCCGCAACATGGCCGACATGCTTTGTTATTGTTGGTACAACATCATGATTCTAGTCTATTATGCATCATTTTTTCTAAATAACAATTGTACTAAGAGAGGGCCTATTGACAGTAAAAACATTGTTATTTGTAATAATATATGCACCATTATATCACAGAAATTACACTGTAGTCCAGGTATAAATAGGAGCCCCTACTCACCATTTGATGATGGTGACCGTATGGAATATTTGTTTCTTGAAAAAAGGCACTAAGAGCAGTCTAAAACAAACAAATAAAACAGTCAGTGATGTTGCCGATAGAAAACAGAAAATTATGTATTAAAAATAAATATTCACTTTAAACAATCTGACACGGTTATTCGATTTCATTACAGAATATACCTCATCAATAAATCAGTGTTTTATGTGTTTGTTAAACATACAACACATAAACAACAAGGGGCACGTAATGTGCAAAAAATCTGTTTCACTCTTCTGTGCAGACTAAACAATCACATAGTCAATACAAACTGGTCATCTATATTGCATAATAGCATTTGCTAACCGAGCCACTGTCATGGGAAGGATGATAGTATTAAATCTAGAGTAAATTCTAATTGGATATTGACCGCGTAAGCCTTTCCCAGTCTGACCTCACTACATGTATATGCTACTATCTGTAACGTGTAGTATGCAACAAAATACAACTAACCATTAGCAAAATGTTAGAAAAAGTCGAAGAAGTTGAGGTTAGGTGTTAAAATGCTGATAATCATATGATATTGGGGCAACATTATGTCTGCAAATCATACATATGTCGGCCGGTCATAATTATGGCAGTCTATGCAGCCAAAACTAAACGAGCTGTCAGACATAAACATTTGCCATCTCGCTACAGATCGTGGACCCCTTACCTCAAATTGCCAATGTGCCGCTTGCAAAAGCTGTTTCGCCTGATCTGCCGCACAACCCGCTGTCAGCACGAACTGGTTTATCATTACTTGATGTTTAAGTTCATCCATTTTCGCCGAACCTTAATTCCTAATCGCGGCTAGTAGTGTTGTGACTGGAATTCAATATTCGTGGTTTTATTCCTCTCTTTTCTGTCTCAGTCGTCCACCATTACAGCCGGTTGAGGAAACACAAATATTTACTGTAGGAGCAGTAGTGTAAGGAGCGCCCTTTGATTGACATTTGAGGCAGCCAATAGAATGAAAGCAGTGCAAATGGGATTTGTATGCCGCAAAGTCATGCCATAACCCGACCGCTGCTGATGAAATTATCTTTACTCGTATCAGTATGATCTGGCCAAATGTAGGATGTAAAAAACGTAGGATTGATAGCAGTTATTAACATGTTTATATGATAAATATGAAACGCACATGATATCGTCAAATGTAGTCTGAATATCCCCATGCCCAATAAGGGGGATTTCTGTAGCAGTTTGTTTTGGACTACAAGTCCCGTCAGCAAACGCTTTGTTTGTAAAGTTCTAGAGGGCCGAATTTTGTGAATGACGGCCGCTCCTGTCCAATTCCCATGCGCGCTGTTTCACTATCTTGCCAAATATGGTAAACAAATCTTCCATCACCAGTTGGATTGCACTAGGGACCGCCGACACTCATGTGTGTATTTGGAGTACAATCAGAAGCATCATGTCTGCCCAGTTGATAAGTGAGGTCATTTATATTGCAGTAACATTTTGTTGTTATCCACGTTTGGCCTATAACGTGTTTCTACATCATTTCGTATTAGCTAGTCAAAATACTGTTATGTTTATATTATTATTAGTTTACTATCATGTACGATGTTTATATGGTGTGATATCAATAGCCTAATTAATATATTGTACTACTATCATATACCATAGGCAATTATGCCTAAATGCTATACTGTAGGTCCTAACCTGAATAAGTCGGACAATATGTTTTATTAAGTTTATTTGACAGGGACAATGTACAACAAACACACATATCTCAGAAGCTGAGAGCTGATGCGTTGTACCAGATATAGCTAAACAGCTATTTTTTCGTCTGCTGTCCGTCGGCAGGTAAACAATAATAATAAAAAAACATTACATAAGCATAAAAAATTAAACATTTCAAAGACATAGGACCAAACATGTCAAAGACAAGAAAGACACATAAGATATACATTTCGTAAAGTATAAAAGTGACAATACTATTACTGGCTGGTTCAGATAGGGGTAGTTTGAAAGCCTTCCATTTGTTTGTCTTCACACATTAATTTTGTATCAAAATGATATATCAGTTTACTTATTCCTCACGTCTCTCTGACTGAGGATAAGAGTCCCACTCTTATTATTGTATCCTGTCCTAAGGGTAGACTGCTCTATCAGCTGACCTCCTGGATACACCACTGCTGTAGCCATTAGCGCTCTTAGGACAGGCAATGTTACATTTAATGGGCCCTGGGAGACCCTCAATAACAATCGGTCTCATTGCCTTTACTTTAAATTGCATTGCAGTGGACTGGTGAAAGGAAATATTTAATAGCACTGCAGCCACAGAGAGACCAGTGTAAAATGAGCTTTCAATACCATCAATAAACTGCCAAGGATTGTGGGTAACTGGATACGGTAAACATTGAGTTATTGGCAGCAAGTTTATGCTAGCCTCTCTGTGGGACGTCTGTTCAACAAGAGGCACTGCGTATGTTACATGTGTGCGTGCGTGTCTGTGTGTGTGTGTGTGTGTGTGTGTGTGTGTGTGTGTGTGTGAGGGGGGGGTGTGTGTGCAAGAGATCGATAGAGAGAGAGTGTCGCTATGCTTTGGAAACAGAGACACCTGCTGGTGATTTTGTTTGATTTGCTGATAAACACATCAGCCTATAAGGACATCACAACCATCTAATCCTGCTTTTCAATTAACTAAAATAAATGGGCATAGTGCCTATAGGTGCCTACATGATGAATAAGACATCGTCAGTTACACCAGTCTGTAAACGTGCTGTATGCTTAGCTTCTCTTGAGAAACCCTGCTGCCCCCTCTCAACAATGAGAACAGCTGCTGAAACATTTACCCATTTCGCCAGGCCCTTTGAACAAACCTGGAACCCAGAACCATTTTTAAAGCAGTCCTTCCGTGACCGCCATGCAACAGCTGGGAAGGCTTATCTAGGTTTTTCACAGTGATCTGTATTCTGTGCTTCACTCTGCCTGCTGAACGACCCATTTCTCTTCAGGCCCAGCCCTTTAAGCTCAACCCTGCCCCAGATATGAAGGCTAGTGGGGAGAGGGTCTAGTATAGGAAGTATAGGCCCCTCTCCCATATCCATTGTTTTTTGTTGTCCTGGGTGGTGCATGAACCGTTATGTATACTTGATATGTTCGGTGCATTGAAAGAAAGAATGTCATAAGTGAGGGGGGAAGCAGGAGCAGCTGCTTGCAATTTGAATTCCGTAGTACAGTACATGGCAAGCCCTAGGACAAGCACTACCTGTACCATACAAATTTGGACCTCTTGGTAGATGTCAAGGTTTTGGTTTTTTTTACATACAAGGGCTACAGCAGACTAAGTGAGGCTGCTGATGGAAGAAAGATTACTTGTTTAGTTGTGTAACAATTCAGGGATTAAGAGAAGGAACACTCAGAGAGATTAAGCATGATAAAACCCAAACATCTGAGCTGTGCAGGGCCAGAGGCCAGGACACTAAGGCCCCAGGATGTGTGAGAGGAACTGAGGTTAGGGTATGTCAGGTTAACCTCCGGTAAATGCTTGCTCTACAGCTCTAGAGGGCTCCATTGTTAGGTACCTGCATGTGACATGGGGTGCACCTTACCATGTACGTTCACAGTGGCCTCCTCTGCGTGTGTCCTCACCTTCATCTGAACTGAAAGACACAGGAAAGGTTTGAAGCAATCATGGTGAATGCCCGCTGGGAATGAGTGTTCACATGTCCAGTACCTGTCCTTTACATCCGCGCAGATGAGGAGAGGAAGGAAACCACCTCGGTCTATACAGTACCACATACTTCCACAGGGTGGCAGTGCATCCCTATGAGTCGACTAGAACATTTGTTACAACACAGACAGTGCATTTTTGTATTTTGTATAGCTGAAATTGGATGGTAACAACACAAACACTACACAATTTTTTTTTTATCGTAGGCCAGGCCTACTTGTCGGTTGGAGTAACTGTTGTTCAAATATCAACCTTCCAATCCTCACTTTTTATGTTATATTACCCATGTACCCAAAACCTAAAATTTTGTTTAAAGTAAGGAGAATCAATAAAGTCGCACATGGTGAGTAGACTAACTCTATAGTTTGAATTATTTATGGAACCTACCATGCCTTTTCAAGTCTAGGTGGAAATTAAATCAAATAGGCTAATATGCTACGTAATTCAATCAATACTTAAATCAATACTTCTCATTCTTGATCTGTTTAGGAATTCTCTCACAGTTTAACTGAGGCTATTTGATAGCAGTGATTATGGGCTTAGTTATGCTACCTAAATATTGACAAAAGGTATGGAATGCTGAGGGTAAAGTACACTGTTACACGCGGGACTTATGGCGCGACTTTTCAGCGCTACTGGAGGGCACCTTTCAATCACTCTTGTTTGAGTTTGGGAACAATAGCCTACCGGTCCAGAGAGATATAGCACCACACAATTGTTGTTGATTTTATTGCAATCGTCAACGAATGCACATTTAACTTAAAATAAGACTCTAGCCTATCATAAACTGCATGTGTGTTATGACCATAGATCATTGGTTATACATCATTGGTTATGAAACGGGTAACATGCCTCTGTGCGCCAGTGATATGTGACAAGGACAAGAGAAACCTGGAGAGCCAAGGAGCCAATCAGAGATCTGCAAGACGTTTAAAGGGCTCGTGGGCAGTCAACTTAAAGCTTTATGAGAGCGACCTCCAACGTATTCAGATCTCATTCTTTTTTTTTGTTTACCAGACAAACACAACGATTGGGAATTGGAACATTTGGATTAAACGACTGAAATGGACGGAACAATTTGTCGGATTTAATGTGAACTATTGCATCGTACTCTTATGGGCCCTCCCCCTCAGCACTTGTTGCGCAGAGGATAGATGCTTCCCCTGAAACCTTAGAGAATAGGCTAGAGCACGAGGACCGATCGGCCGCTGCAACAGGTGCTCAAACTCACGAGCATCATCGTTGAACTGTAGCCTACTTCAGGTAAATATCAGTATCGATTTAAATCTGATTTATTTGGTGACCATTTTTTTTACCTGTTGCAATGTTATAAAAAATGTAAACTGTATGGTAGCTTAAAATGGACTATTCGTGCGTAAACTGTATGGTTTAGGCTATTGGCTCTGTGTCAACATGTTTTTTTCTAAAATAATTTCGGAAATCTATCTTTTACGTAGGACAGCTCATCTGCCAGTCGCACAACATTTCCTCATATTTGACGGGACTTCGTCTGTGTCCCGTGCGTCACGCGCAGAATGCCCGTTTTGATGAGTCCTGAGATCGCCACCAAGTTTAAGGAGAAATGGCTGAACCTCCAACCGGAGGACCAGGAAAATGGGACCAGCTCAGTTCACCTGGACGACAGCCTCACCAGCCTGCACTGGCTGCAGAACTTCTCCATCCTCAATGCTAACCCGGAGAGACCCACCGGATCCGGTTGCCCCTCTCAGCAGCACCTGCTCTATCACAAGCGCTTATACCCTCGGGGCACCGACTCGCCGTCCAGTCCACCAGCCGGGGACACCGCAGCCACTGGGATGCCTCTATGCCTTGGGAGTCCCGTTACCTCCGGTAGCAACTCCACGGACGCACGGGTCATGAATTACGCATCAACCATGAGCTACACACACGACCACCACATCATGGCGCAGATTAGCCCGCCCGAAGAGGTCGACTACAAAACCAACCCCAAAGTCAAGCCGCCTTATTCCTATGCGTCTCTCATCTGTATGGCCATGCAGGCCAGTAAGAAGCCCAAGGTGACTCTGTCCACCATCTATAACTGGATCACAGACAACTTCTGCTACTACAGACACGCAGAACCCAGCTGGCAGGTAAATGACCCGGCTCTCTCTATTATTGATGAGCTAAAAGGCGAGGGAGAGAAGGGTGAGGGGGTGCAACGTCAAATGGCTTTGTTGGAAGAATAGCGTTGTGTTTTAGGAATAGAAAACGAATACACATTCATTCGATTTATAATGTTGATTTAGTGTAACAGTCATTTATCAACTGCTTGACATTTTGTATTAAACCTTATTTAGGTAAACTTTAGAATAATATTATTTTTCACTTCCAAAATGTTTCAAATCAACACCTATCTGAAATGTCCATCTTTAAGAGCTCTGCTCTGTCTCAGGGGTCAAGTGTTTGAAGCTGGGGGAGGGGAAGAGAGAGAGATAGAGAGAGAGAGTGTGTGTCGAGAGAGAGAGAGAGAGAGAGTGTGTGTGTGTGTGTGTGTGTGTGTGTGTGTGTGTGTGTGTGTGTGTGTGTGTGTGTGTGTGTGTGGCAGTGTTAATGAGGATCCCTAAGAGAGCTCTCTGGCAGGCAAGCACAGCTGATCATGTTTGAAATGCACAGAGCTCTTTTACTAGAAAGCCTCATTAGGTACATTTGCTTTCCTATACAAACAACAACAATACCTCCTCCTCCCCCTTACATGCCATTCACTCTATCACTTTGTCTCGCTCTTTCTCTCTCTCACACACACACACACACACACACACACACACACACACACACACACACACACACACACACACACACACACGCACAAACACACACCACACACACATGCACATTGTACAGTATTAAGAGGCTTTCAACATGATTTATATTTAGTGTTTTCCTCTCTCCCCACAGAATTCTATCCGCCATAACCTATCCCTCAACAAGTGCTTCATGAAGGTTCCCAGGCAGAAAGACGAACCAGGGAAAGGAGGCTTCTGGCAGATCGACCCTCAGTACGCAGACATGTTCGTCAACGGTGTCTTCAAGCGAAGGAGAATGTCCTCCAACCAATACAACACGCACAGACAGACTAAGTCGTTGCACAACCAGGAAACTGCATACCACCGGCCCACTCAGGGGAACCAAAATGGCCACCACCTGGGCATGGGACACTACCAAGGCATCAGTGTGAGCAGCAAGCGCAAACAACTCTCAACAAAACAAAACAGCAAGCTGGCGCGAACACCCAAATCCCCATTGTTGGCCATGGAGGCTCACACCACAGACGTTCTGCGGGGAGATTTTGACCTGGCGTCAGTGTTTGACGACGTCCTCGGTGGAAACTGCAGCACTTTTGAGGACCTGGACATCAACACAGCTCTGAGCTCCCTGGGCTGTGAGCTGGACCTCTCCCTGCAGGGGAGGCACCCTGCTGGGCTGGGGAGGTGGTGCGGAGAGGGAGACAACCACATTCTGACCCAGACCCAGACCCAGACCCAGACCCAGAACCATCACTCCTATGGTTACATGGAGGTCAACGGTGCCTTGGGATGTAACATGGTGGATCTTCAAGTTCACCAGCACCAAGATCAGTTGTTACAGCCCCATCTGCACCAATTTGAGGAGCCAACGCTGTTCTCAGATCAGCAGGAGGTGCACCCCTGGGAGGAGATGAAGGAGGAGGCGCAGGTGATACCACTGAATCTGGACCAGGGCTTTGGCCTGTGTGAGGGCTTCTTCTCTGAGATCCAGCCCTGGGAGAGAGCTGAGTCCTATCTGTGATCACCATCTGTTCCCCCTGTCTAATGTGGCTTCCAAATGGTGTGTCGAGACATGTGACCCCACTGGTGGATCATGGCCAGTGCTTCTTGAGCTGCAGCTTAAGATTGGGTTTTGGTTAGAAACAAGATTTTGTATGAATGGTGGGTTACAGGAAAATTGACTCAAGGTGGGAAAATGTACTCAGAATGTTTGGGAACCACGCACTGGCCTAACAGTTCTCCTCATCGATCCCACCCACCTACGATACAAACATGGACTCTCTTGGCTGGTGGTGAAGACCTGTTTTGCTACATTAGCATCATAAATTCATATAACCATGAAATGTTGTTTTAATTATTATTTTTTTTGCATTCATTTGGAAATATCTATGCTCTATGTTAGTGACTCATTTATCTGTGATTCTGGTTTGATCGTGGACTGGAGATGTTAATGAGCTGAAGATGATTATAGTATTGGATCGTAGTGGAGACTAGTGATCAGATTTCATTTAGGTGTTTTTAAAGTAATCATTTTAATATATATATATATATGTATATATATATATATATATATATGTATATTCACTAGAGTATTTTATAAAGTTATTGACAGGGTTGTGTTGTTATTACTATTGCAAAGCAGAGAGCGGCAGAAATTAACTGAATTCCCTTCCAGTCAGTCATCAATCACAATACCCAAGCATATGCACTTTGACAGACAACAGTTATATTTGAGGACAACAAGAGAGCCTTGGCATTTATAACACTTCTCAGCTATTGTAGGCTTTTTAGAACAAACAAACAAAGCGCCCCCCCCCCACTCCCACCACTTTTTTGGTGAACAGCTAAGGGACGGAGCTGGAGAAATGTAACCTCTCTCAATTTCATAGACAGAGCTATGGATGCAAGGACTGACCATCCCTGAGATCATGTTGTGAAGCTAAACAGCATTTGTTTACAATTGCATTGTTTACAACAATGGAGTAAAACAAGCTTATATTTTGGGTTCTGATGGGGTAAGACAGTTGAACTAAGCTCATGAGGCATTTATAAGTTATATTCTTCAATAATCAATGGCTTTATGTCATTAATTTAAAAGTCCAAAAATGGATGTACGAATTACAGATTGCTGCTTTAAAGACTATTTAGAGACATTAAAACAAATTTTTAAATAAAATGTTAACTTGAAAGTTAACTATATGGTGCATGATATATTGTTAATGAATTTCTTATCTCATTAGACCACACAATTGTTAGTTTAAGGCTATCTAATTGTTGCTAAATAAGATGATGCTGATGGGTGTGGGGAGGTGTGCCCTTGTCTGTCCAATCAGATCATTTCTTGACAATATTTCTGTCTATTTAGGGGACCCACGTAGCTCAAGAGCTCCCCTAGAGGTTGAAAGTTCTATAAAGTAACTTTAAGTTCCCATCCTCTACTGTATAATGGTATGCTGATGCCCTTTTTCCATAAGAGATTAAATGAAACGACTTCAACTGCTCATCACAGCAATAACACTCTGACTATTTTGTTAAAAAATATATCTTCAGTTTTTGATTTATTCTGCCAAACATTTGATTGAAATGTGTCTATGAGTTTGATCAGCAATATGCAGTCTGTTGATATCAGATAAGAACACAGCCCTATTCTGAGGACCATCTGAGTTCTTTTCACTGGGTGATGGACTTCCATTCAGCTGTAATGATTTCTTTGGTGATGGAAATCTTCGCTATATATGCTTCACAGATAAATGATTAATAACTATATTGTAGGGTGAAAACTGAT
>NC_139670.1:7596101-7603601 GCF_951799395.1 Argentina silus | reverse complement strand
ATGATCTCATTCCTTTGCTGGGAAACCACCCGTGATTACGTAAGGATGACTGTCCTAAGAAACCCTATATCTGAAGCCTTAGTTTAACTAATCACCTGCTCCTCAATAATGGATGACTGTCCTGTGTGGAGCGTGACTAGGACAGGTGCCAAACCTCAGGTGTCGTCCCTCACCCCTGCTTACACTCCATCAACCCTTACCTTACAGTGCACAACATCAACCTGAGACCTCACCTTACACTGCATCCACCTAACACCACAGTATGGCTGGAGCGATGGCGGTCTACGTAGCACCGGTGGCACGGCTTGTCTGTGATGGGGAATCGTGTGTACGACACTAAGACTCCTGTCAGCCTCCCAGCGGCTTTAGCTCGCTGGGCTAACATGGTCTGGAGTGTTACAGATGACCTGGGTCTGATTCCCTGGGGGGGGGCAGCACCTTGTCACTGTTCAGCGTGTGTGTCATCACCTTCTCAACTAGTGTAAGTCTCTTAAGTGTTTTGTTTCCAGAGTTGTACAAGGTTGTACAAGATAAGGAGTTCTCAAGGCAGAAGGACAATAGAAAGAATAATATATGCAGGGTCTAGTTAAACATTTGATAGATAAGCTCTCCCACGCTCCCTCTCTCTCTCTCTCTGTCTCTCTCTCTCTCTCTCTCTCTCTCTCTCTCACACACACACACGCACACACACTCTACCACAAGGGGTTAATTAAAACTGATTGGGTCCACTGGGACCACACCTGCCCCTGACAGGCAAGGTATCGGGCTCACATACCCTTTTCTTCTCTGTGGGTGTGTTTGTGTGCATGTATGTGTGTGTATGTGTGTGTGTGCATGTGTGTGTGCGTATGTTTGTATGTATACCTGTGTGTTGATGTGTGTATGCCCTAATGTAGTGTGCTGTGCTGTGGCTCTATTGCTTTGTACCACCACAGCAGTCCCAGCAGGATACAGTGAAGAGCTTCATCCTCTTCAGAGCCACTTCAGAACCTCACGCTTTGCTGCTGATTATGCCTATACTCTGGAACCAATTCCTGCTTCGGTTTAGCTTCACGCCTGTCTCACAGCAAAGAAGTGGGGGAGGGGAGCCACTGCTTCCATGACATGTATGTGGATGTGCATACAGATACACACACACACACACACACACACACACACACACACACACACACACACACACATACAGCATCATTAGGTACATTTGCTTTGCTATACCAATAACAATACCTCCTCCTCCACCTTACATGCCACTGTGTCATTGATTGTGTGTACCAAGACACCAGTTTGCTCCTATTACAATCCCTATTACAGTGTGAACATGGTGTGCTATGCCTGAGTGGTGAGAGGTGCTGTTTGCGTGTGGAAGAAGCAGTGCTCCCTCACAGCAGCCTGGCAGGGGACAGGTACAGGACACACCTCACTCTGCTGTACTAGGTAGGTAGAACAGTCAAATTGGACTCTGGGGGACATAGGGACGTACTGTAATAGCCCTCCACTGGGGCTGGAGGATGGTGCTGCAGGGGAGGGGGGGGGGGAGAAGGTGAGAGGGGGAGGGGGAGAGGAGGGGAGAGGGAAAGGATGAGAAAGGGAAAGAGAATGGAAGAAGATGAGAGGGCACAGGAAAGGGGGGAGGGGAGAGAGGGGGAGTTTGAGAGAAGGGGGATAGGGTGATGAGAGGCGGAGGGCGAGAGAAGATGAGAGGTGAGGGGAGGGGGGAGATTAAGATAAAATGAGCTCAGGAGAATGAGAGAAAAGAGTAGGTGGAGAGGAGAGAGAGAAAGAGAGAGAGAGAGAAAAAGAGAGAGATAGAGAGAGAGAGAGAGAGAGAGAGAGAAAAAGAAAAAGAGAGAGAGAGAGAGAGAGAGAGAGAGAGAGTAGATGTCCCCAGCCTCCTAATGACACTGGAGGTGCTGACATTCAGTAACTACCTCCCACTGCCCTGTCATAACAAAGCATCAGCAGCACAGCACCTCACCAGAGGAACCACCGTCTTCTCCTCCACACTCTGTCAATCAGGACACGTGCTTGATACCATCCCTCATTCCATACCACGCATTACAATGAGACCGTACTCTGATTTCTGCCTCCACCAGCCTCCCCTGCTCTCAATGACATCTACCTCTGTAGTTCCATCATCTCACTCTGAAGAAGCCATGTTCTTGCCAGGTAGCTAGACCGGTTTCTGCCCTCGTCAAATCCTTAGGCTAGCATGACAGTCGCAAAGGAGTTGGTTACAAGATTAGCCATGTTTATGGTTGTCACGGCAGTCTGGTTTTGGGTGCCAATTAAGATTTTGGTCACTGTCAAGAGCCGTGTTTCTGTGTGATCAGAACGTCATCTTAAAACAACACTCTGACACTCTGTCACAGTTTTCTTTGAGACTCTTAAAGGACACAGTTGTACATTCTGATTCAGTATCAAAGCGCTCTCCGCTTGGCCAGTCTCTTTGTCAATCTGACACGCACAACTGCTTGAGTTCTCCCTGACAAAAAGCAACCTCCATGTCTCTCTCTGATCCCCGAGCCACTTTTGTATCTCACTGCCATTTGGATTCACACATTCTGCCTATTGAGGCACTGAGAGAGAGGAGGAGAGAGAAGAGAAGAGAAGCGAGAAGAGAGAGACAGGCGTATTCTCTCTAATGAGCTGGGCTGAACCTGTGCCAGACCTGGGCCAGACCCCGGCCAACACTGCTGTCCTACAGAGCCAATTATGCACGGCTACGGAACAGACACCCTGAGCAGCCCTGTTTATGATGCCCTGACACAGAGAGAGGGGGGGGCAGAGAGGGGCAGAAAGAGAGAAAGAGAGAGAGCGAGAGAGAGAGAGAGAGAGAGAGAGAGAGAGAGAGAGAGAGAGAGAGAGAGGATGGTAGGAGGAGAGGGCTGAGAGGGGACGGAGAGAAGAGAGAGAGAGAGAGAGAGAGAGAGACGGGGGGAGGGAGGGGGAGAGAGAGAGAGAGACGGGGGGGAGGGAGGGGGGAGAGAGAGAGAGAGGATGGTAGGAGGAGAGGGCTGAGAGGGGACGGAGAGAAGAGAGAGAGAGAGAGAGAGAGAGAGAGACGGGGGGGAGGGAGGGGGAGAGAGAGAGAGAGACGGGGGGGAGGGAGGGGGGGAGAGAGAGAGAGAGGATGGTAGGAGGAGAGGGCTGAGAGGGGACGGAGAGAAGAGAGAGAGAGAGAGAGAGAGAGAGAGAGACGGGGGGGAGGGAGGGGAGAGAGAGAGAGAGAGAGAGAGAGACGGGGGGGAGGGAGGGGGGGAGAGAGAGAGACAGGATGGTAGGAGGAGAGGGCTGAGAGGGGACGGAGAGAAGAGAGCGGGGAAGGTGATAAAAAAGAGAGGGGGAGAGGGAGGCAATGAGAGGGTGGGAGGAAAAGACGAGAGTAAGAGAAGAAGAGGAAGACAGTGGGTAGGAGGACATAGAAAGAATAGAGAGGAGAGGGAAAGAGTGGAAGAGAGCCAGGAGGAGATGGAGAGATGGAGATAACAGAGCCAGAGAGACTGTGCTTTGGCCAGTGGTCAATTATAGCAGGAGAGACTGGGGTGAGAGTCACTCACTAACCAAGTCTATTCTAGGATGGGTCAGAGAACATGTTTATTGTTATTGTCTACAGAGAGAAGGTCACATCTGTACACTGCAGTGGAGGCTGGTGGAGGTAGAAACCCATTGTAATGCATGGAATAGTATCAAACATTGATGACAGAATGAGCCCGTCCTCTGATTTCTACCTCCACCAGCCTTCCCTCGCACATTGCCACCTCCAAGTCTCTCCAAGACATCTCATGAGGTGTCATATTTACTTTGCAAGGGAGGAAATTCAAGATGACCATGTTTTTTATGAACATTTCATGAATGCAAAGTGACTACAACAAATCTGCATTTAGGACAAACTTCTAGTTGCCAATCATCATGCTGTAGGACTGTTGATGACCACCGCACAACTATGGCATATTACCTAGCAGTCACTGTGTATGCATTCTTGGCCAGACTCTTTTAGATTTGAGCAGACATACGGTCCCCTCCCCACTCCCTCCCCCTAACCTCCCACATGTCCCTGGCATTCCTGTATTTGTCTGCTCCTCCATTAAAAGCAT
This sequence comes from Argentina silus, assembly GCF_951799395.1. Taxonomy (NCBI): domain Eukaryota; kingdom Metazoa; phylum Chordata; class Actinopteri; order Argentiniformes; family Argentinidae; genus Argentina; species Argentina silus. Next base: position 7,599,507 of record NC_139670.1, on the reverse strand, counting down.
GTAGTCTGGTCTTTGTGAGTGCCCAGTTGGCTCCGGGTGGCAGAGGAGATGTGTGAGGAATTTTAACTCTATGTCCGATTGTGTGTGTGTGTGTGTGTGTGTGTGTGTGTGTGTGTGTGTGTGCACGTTTCCTCTCTAGCCATGCACTGTTGTATGTCAGAGGTCCAGTTGGAGAGATGTTTGGGAAGGAGAATATCTGATTCAATACATTTGATTTTCTTCAGTCTTCTAAAACCCCAAACTATGTAGCCTCAGAATACAAAAGGGAAACCATTTTGTATTGTGGTACATTTTCGCCTACATCCCTCTTTGTGTAACCCAGTGGTTTGGTCTAGTGAACATTCGGGTGAGGGGTGTGAATTCATTAGTGGTTGTAATTACAGGATCCCCACTACAGTAATCATGTGCCATTAACCCCCCCCCCAGCTTCCCACAATGCCAATTAAGATCTGTTTCCCCTAAGGGATAGAGGGGGAGATGTAATACTGTACACCCACAGACTGGGGCTCAGTGTGTGTGTGTGTGTGTGTGTGTGTGTGTGTGTGTGAGAGAGAGAGAGAGAGAGAGAGAGAGAGAGAGAGAGAGAGAGAGAGAGAGAGAGAGAGAGAGAGAGACAGAGAGAGAGAGAGAGAGAGAGAGAGAGAGAGAGAGAGAGACAGAGACAGAGACAGAGAGAGAGAGAGAGAGAGAGAGAGAGAGAGACAGAGAGAGAAAATACTCCAAAGTCAGTGTTGTGTTTCAGTTGGGTCACTCATTTGGGTCACAGTGAGAGAGGTCAATTTCTTTTATCTGTTGAAAAGCAGAAAGGAAATATACTAGAAACATTTAAATGGTCACATTATGACATCCAGCATTTGACGTATGATAGGAAAGTGGAGAGAAAGAGACTAGAAGTGTGAGGTCTAAATGATAATGGCAAATATATGTTGCTTCTAAATCATTTTATCTCTTTAGCAATGGTCTCTATTTCACTGTGGGTGAATAAACACATCATACAGTAATGTCAGTAAGCGTCAATTAAACACCAAACGTTGACTCTACCACACAAAGACTGGAGGATGACTCAGAGTTCATAGGAAGGACATCTGCTGAAAGCTACCCCTTTGTTCAGGAAAGCCAAGCTGATAAGGACTGTGGTTGGACTGTATAGGAAGTACATTGCCACAATCTCCTTTCATGCAATGCATGAACTCACATGATGTAAACAGCACTCTCGGTCTAAAAGCCTTTTCACATTATGGATCCAGCTGCGAACGCTACATTTGAACAGATCGATGTTCTATGGTGAAATACATGCCAATGCTATCCATGGTTTACACACAGTATGGCCATCATCTGTAATGTAGTTAATTGGCATTCCTCTCTCTTGATATAGAGGGGACTCTGTAAAACTGACATGGCTGGTTCCAGCAAGACAGTTTATTGATATAATGAAAATGTATTTTGGCTCGTTTCTTCAGCTGAAAATTCCCCCAATGGTTTCTCTTCCACTGTGTCTGCCCTCTCTCCCTCTCCGTCTGGATGGATGGGAGAAGAGCAAGCGGATGAGCCTGGGAGGCAGCTGACTGCCTGCCTGCCAGATAAACTACAAGGAGAGATGCCACACAAGGTGGTCCGCCAAAGACCCCTTCAGTCTACAAGGAGAAACAAAGGACAGAGCAAACAAAGGGATACAAGAAAGAGGAGAAAAAGGAAAGAATGGGCACAGGGATGAAAGACAGAGAGAAAGGTCATGTCAGCGAGCCCTTGGATCCGACTTCTGGTGTGTGTGTGTGTGTGTGTGTGTGTGTGTGTGTGTGTGTGTGTGTGTGTGTGTGTGTGTGTGTGTGTGTGGTTTGTTTGTGGTCGAGGGTGAGTCACCAAATAACAGTGTTTTATAAGAGAACAGAGAGCACACTGTAGTGAATATATATCTCATCAAATAAATGTCATCAAATGTATGCCAAATATATGATGCAGCAGGGAGCGAGAGAAGGAGGGAAGGAGGAATCAGCTCTTTCTCTTCCCTCTCTTCGCGATCCTTTTCCCTCCCTCCCCTAGAGTTGTGAGTACACACCCTTACACACCCCTACACACTCTTCCACTGATTACCTCACACACGTCACATCTCTTCAGAATGGTTTTAACGGCTGAAGATTACGCGCCAAGATTTAACCCTTTCACTCCTTATGTCCTGGCAAGCCCCTGGGTAAAGCTCCCATTGTCTTTGTCTCAGAAGACTGAAGACCGTTGGCTGTAGCTACTTCCAGTGTACAAGATTGCACATGCTATTTGGTATTATCATTTGAGGAGGCTGTCCTTTACATAGTCTTTTCATGTTTTTATAGATCACCAGGGAAAATGCCCTATTCTATACCCTCATTTTCTTTAGTTTTTTTACACAAACAACCCAAAACCTGCTGACAGAGCACCATAGCCCTTTATATATCATTGAACTATATCAAACATACAATTCCTCATTCCATTCCATGCATACAATGAGCCCATCCTCTGATTTCTACCTCCATCAGCCTCCCCTGATCTGAACTTACAGCTCCTCACCAAACCCAACCTCAGCCTTTCACCAACCCCACCCAGCCCAGAGACCTGTTGGAGGCCAGAGGTCAGAGGTCAAAGGGGAACAGTGTTGTGTGTAGGTGGTCGTGTGTTTGTCTCCCTCCCTCTCTCTCTCTCTCTCTCTCTCTCTCTCTGCTCCTCTGTTTTATGTGTGTCCTGCTCGTTCCATTCCCTTCAGACCCCCATTTACCATCACAATGGCTGCCTGTGGAGACCTTCTCCTATGTATGGCCCTGCCCACCGCTGGGGACTGGCAGCTTCATTCACTGGGTCCACCCATGTGGTGCTGTTAAGAGTGAGTGGTCGTCTGGCTGGGGTGTATAGGGCCCCATAGTAAAGGACAAGCACGCTTGTTGTGTCTGGTGGCGGTAGTGTGAAGTAGGGTAACAGGATGGTGCAGCTATTGGGTTTATGTACCTGTCTGTATAGGGCTTTCTTGGTTGTTATTGGTTTTATGTGTTGACTGTGCGTGAATGGTGCTCTTGAATGGACAGGAAAGCTGGTCAGGACAATTGTGTGGCATTCAACTTGACCAGGAATTAAGGCAGGAACTGACAGAGATTACTCTGGAAACAACAGTGCCAATTTTCGACCATGTGATGTGCAACAGGCATATTTGAGGAACATAGTTGACATAAAGTCCCTGGTACAAAAGCCTGGTGTTTTGAATAGAGGCACTAAGGATGAATGGTATACATACAGCCACAGATGCAGTCACCCCATGCAGTCTTCAGGCAACCTTTCCTATCCTTAGAAAGTCTGCCAACAGATCGCTTACATTGCCAGTGTGAATGTACAGTCATTCAAAACGTATCCAAGGAAATGAATACAGGCTACTCTCTCTTTCTCT
>NC_139670.1:7496101-7586101 GCF_951799395.1 Argentina silus | reverse complement strand
AGTACATATTCCTTTTTTCGAGGGGAAAACAAAGCCTTGGATTGGACTGGACTGGACCTACATGTCAACACTCAGTTTCCACACATAGAAAAACCCTGACTGGTGTCTTTGAGCAGCCGTACCTGTGGTCATCCATGTCCTCTATCTGCCTCTGGACGTAGCTGTCGATGCGTGTGCGGTAGGTGCGGTTGGTGAGCCTGCCCACCATGCCCAGCCCGTAGGGCCGCTTCTCCCGGGCAAACAGCCTCTTGACGGGCACTGTGATCCTCTGGCCTCTCCTCTGCCCACTCACACTCACCACCTCCTGACGCAGGCGCACCTTGGGCTGGACCAGGGAGCCATCTTTGGCCTTACGCCAGCCTCGCTCCAGGGGTCTGCATTGAAAGAGAGGGAGAGAAGAGAGAGGGAATGACAGGGAGAGGGAGAGAAGAGAGAGGGAGAGAAGAGAGAGGGAATAGTGAGAAGGAGAGAAGGAGATAGAGGAAGGGTCAGAGGAGGGCATGCTAAAGGAATGTTTGAGAATGTGTGTTTGATGTTTGTGTATTTGAGTGTCTCTGTGTCTCTCACTGTGTCTTGTCGATTTGTGTGTGTGTGGGCGTGTGCGTGTATGTGTGAGTGTGTGCGTGAGTGTGTGTGTGTGTGTTATAGACTCACAACATAAGATGGCTCCTCTCTAGTTCGCTCTTGCCCAGGGCACTGCCCGTGAGGTCACTCTCGTCTGCTAGGTTAATACACTCTGCTTCTTTAATGGCGGCTTCAGACGGGGATTCAAACACCTCATCAGCGTAGGTAGACATCTCCTCATGCATATAACCATCCTGCAGAGAGGAATGGAGGAAAGAACAGAGGTGGAGTGAGATGGATTGATTTATTGTCATGGGAGACTGAGATGGGGTTGGATGGGAGACTGAGGTGGGGTTGGATGGGAGACTGAGGTGGGGTTGGATGGGAGACTGAGGTGGGGTTGGATGGGAGGATGAGGTGGGGTTGGATGGGAGGATGAGGTGGGGTTGGATGGGAGACTGAGGTGGGGTTGGATGGGAGACTGAGGTGGGGTTGGATGGGAGACTCTATAAGTGCTTCTCACCTTGGCGAAGAAAGAGGTGTCCAGCTCATCAGGGAAGTCCACTGTGTCGTCGTCCAGAAAGCCAAGAGGCAAGAAACTACGTCTGCGATACCGCCGGGCTGTGCCCTCCCGAATGGTACGACCCTGAGACACACACAGACACACACACGTACACACGCACACACACACACACACACACACACACACACACACACACACACACACCATAATTATTATCATCATCATCATCATCATCATCATCATCACCACTTATCAATATTCTTTGACACAAATGTATTCCATGCTTAAATATAAGCAATGCTGTGTGTCAGGATGGCAGTGTAACCGTGCCGGCACACATACAGCAGGCCACAGAAACCGCCAATGGCCAGAAATCACTAATTCTGCCTGACAACCAGCTGTGGTGCTGCTGATTAATGTGCTTTGACCTCAGCGGTTGGATTAGCTCTGTGTGTTCTAGAATACTCTGCCTGGTTAACAGACAGCTGAGCATTCTGACGGCATTATCCTGTTATTGTCTCCTAGTCATCTGGACCACACACCAGCAGCAGCAGCAGGAGGAGAGAGTGTTGTGTAAAGCACCCCAAAGCTTAATCCTACAAGACAAGCCCAGGCTCAACTTTTACATAACACACACTGACATATAAAACACACACACACACACACACATCTGCAAAGAAAATAAACATTGTTTTACAAGACCACTCCAAAGAACTCTGGATTGCTACTGGTGATTATGTGTGTGTGTGTGTGTGTGTGTGTGTGTGTGTGTGTGTGTGTGTGTGTGTGTGTGTGTGTGAGAGCGTGCGTGTGTGCGTGTGCGCGTATGCGCATATGCGTGTGTGTGCGTGTCTTTGGTGCCTTATATCGGCCGTTCCTATCTAAGTCCCTAAGCACGCTACAGTCGTCCTTACTGATTTGTGTGTAATTCAGCAGGGTCACAAGTTCACAAGATACAGCACGACGGATAACATTCATCCGTCTCCACAACCATTTCAGGAAGAGAGATCCTGATCTCGACCAAACACTGATCCGGGGCTTCCTGATTCTTTTGATGCATTTCTAATGCTGAAGTCTGAGTGTAGCCGTTACAATGAGGACATGAGGCATGCACTGTTTAAAGAGGCCATCAAAAAACAACATGTGATATCTGGGTTATACTGTATCAGTGAGCCGGAATCTAAGGTACCGATACTTAGTGTGCATAGATAGTCAGTGAGTCGGTGAGTCAACATGACTCCCTGTCAGTGCATCTAATCTCCCAGGGATGGATCTTGTTAGATCAAAGCCATGCCTGCCACTACACCTCATAACTCACCTCCTGGAATATCTTGGAAAGAGTCATCAAAGAGTAGAAGCCAACAAATCTAACAACATCTGAAAACCTGCCACCAGGCAATATGGGCCTGAAGTGATTCCAGAGATCTGATGAGATTAGACATTGCCTGTACTGGTATTATTACTGCACTTGCAAATAGCTATAGGGGACACATTTGAGAGAGAATTTGCTGGAAAGTGTAAGACAGAAACTCTGATACTGCAGTATGTGTTTTAGGGGAGGCTGGTGGAGGCAAAAATTGGAGGAGGGGCTCATTGTAACGCATGGAACGGAATACCATTCCTCATTCCGTTCCATGCATTACAACGAGCCCGTCCTCTGATTTCTGCCTCCACCGGCCTCCCCTGGTCTCGCCCATATGGAAAACACGAAGACACACACCCACACACACCCACACACCCACACACACACCCACCCACAGTAGCTCTATGTAACACATACCTTGACCAGCGCGGCCGCAGCCTTGAAGCTCATGACGGCCACGGACTCTCTCTTGCGTCGTCTTGGTAACCGGTTAAGGGCGGAGCGTGAGCTGGAGAAGGAGCAGAGCGAGGCGGCGCCGGGGGTGATGGGAGTCTGAGGAACACTGTACCCGTCTATCTCCTCCACCATACGGAACGCACGCCCGCGCGCCAGGGGGTCCACGATCTACACACACACACAGACACACACACACACACACACACACACACACACACACACACACATTAACTATATTCTCCTGTAATTTAACTTAATTTAAATAAACTTCAAAAACAAATTCTAGGAGCAATACCCAAGGGAGAAACATTGGAGTGGCATAGGGTAAACAAACACACACAAGACATGACACAACAGAACACACAACACAAGTCATGACACAACAGAACACACAACACAAGTCGAGACAATCCATGTCAAGTATACAGAAGTATGGCAAGCGTCTGCTGTCTGCGCCGCTGCCCTACCCTCTGCATGCCATGGGTGTGTGAGTGGTGGGGGAGGTAGAGGGGCGGGGGGGTCTCAGTGCTGGTCAGGGACAGGTTGTCTTGGCTGGGCAGGTCCATCTCCCTCATCACCTGGGCCTTCAGCCTGCCGTAGCGCAGGTTGCAGTGTTGCAGGCTCTTCCTCCGCCATCGCTGGGTGCTGTCGTTGTTCTTACTGACCCCAAACCAGTCTGCTGTCCCCCTGGTGGCACACAGAGAGACATCTCAGACCAGGTAGCTGCTGACCTCGGGACAGTGGCAGATGTAATTGTAGGTTCTACTCCTAAGTAATGCCCAGATTGAAAACAATGCCAAGTACTGTACTTTTTCATTAGCCCTTTTACCTTCGGTGTTTGGTGTTAGGAAAGCAATGTACAGTATAAGAAAGGTATAAGCAATGTACATTTATTTTTACATTTATGGCATTTAGCAGATGCCTTTATCCAAAGCGACTTACGACTTACTTCTATATGTATGGGCAAGACTTAAAGTAAGTGTCCAGTCAATACAGTATATCTACAACATTTACTGTGACCTTCTAAGCATGAGTTCTGTCTCAAAAAGACAGAAACGACATTACAGTAAATAGCGTTTGATACCATTCCTCATTCCATTCCATGCATTACAAGGAGGCCTTCCTCTGATTTCTACCCCCACCAGCCTCCCCTGCTGTATACAGAAACATATCTGTATGTGGAGCATGGTCACATCAGGATTAATATTTTCATATTTGAGTGTCAGCTCTCTCCAGCCCCATTTACTTCAAAGCCTATAAAGCCTGAGACAGTTTGGCCTGGGCATTAGGAACGTGCGTCACAACTGAGTCAAACAATGACTGAGCAGAGCAGGATTTACCAATGTCAGTAATTCTCAATGAGGGGGGAGTCATTCTCCAGCTGCCAAAGTCAAGAAAACAAAACAAAAAAACGTGAACTAGTGAACACTAGTGCAGTTCAAACCCTGTACGTTTTACTGGATATGAATGAGCGTTGAGTTTTACTGGATATGAATGAGACAAGCAGATGGCCTGTGTGTGTGTGTGTGTGTGTGTGTGTGTGTGTGTGTGTGTGTGTGTGTGTGTGTGTGTGTGTGTGTGTGTGTGTGTGTGTGTATGAGTGTGTGTGTATGAGTGTGTGTGAGTGAGTGAGAGTATGTGTGTGTGTGTGTGTGTGTGTGTGTGTGTGTGTGTGTGTGTGTGTGTGTGTGTGTGTGTGTGTGTGTGTGTGTGTCTGAGAACTTCTCTCTGTTTGTAAGAGTGTCTTAAAGTGTGTGCAAAACAGCGGGAGGAGAGGGGTATTTCTCTGAACCGGGACGTCAGGAGTGTTTAGAGAAGAGAACAGTCAGTAATAACACAGTCTTCATCATTAGAAGGGAGCCAGCTGGGGAAGCCTTTTAAGGCTGCGCGAGGGGAGAGAGGGAGTTGCGACGCTGATTGTTGTCCTCTGTGAGAGGAATGTTTTAAGAGGGGTCACAAGTTTGGGCGGGCAGAGTGAGCACTGATTCAGAGAAAGCCTCTCAGAGCAGCAATGGATGTAAACATAGAAAAGGAAAAGCTAAAGAGGCGCATGAGGTTCATCATTACTGTAAGAGGAGCTGGCTGAGCAGACGTTCACCATGGAGAATGGGGCAGCGAGGAACAAAGAAACCGTTGGACTCCCTGCCAGACCACTACAAACTACTTCTTCACACTCTGTCTGTGTGTGTGTGTGTGTGTGTGTGTGTGTGTGTGTGTGTGTGTGTGTGTGTGTGTGTGTGTGTGTGTGTGTGAGATAGAGACGCAGAGACGGAGAGACGGAGAGACAGAGCACACTTCAGTGACACTCCCAGCTACTCCACACACACCCAAACTCTTTTATCCAGAAAACCAGTCTGCCAACCAGTGATTAAAACCACATCAATCCACATCAATTAACTTCATCATATCCCAAGGTGGTAGAGTATATCTACCATACCGGTAATTATCTACGACAGATATGCAAGCTTAGACAACACACAATGCTATGATTCTGTAGACCACACAAAGACAGAATAGAAAGTGCCCTCAGGGATTGCAGTTAATGGCACCAGCTTGCAAATAACTTTGAGAGTGACAAATCACTATGACATGAATATGGTCGTAAATAATGGATGTTTAACCTTTCTGAAGCTCCTGTAGAAGATAAACGTGTGTCCGACGTACAGATGCGTGTCCCTGCGTGTCCATTTCCTCAAGCTTTTACGTTGTGTGAGGCAGATTAGCAATACCATAAATGCAAGCATCCCTATTCGATGGAAAATAAATCTTCCCTGCACAGCTGAAAACTTCTCATCGCTTCTCTTCCCCTCTCCCCCTTCTTTCCTTCTCCTCCCCTCCCCTCTCTTCTCCTCCCTCCTCTCCTCCTCCCTCTCTCCCTCTCCCCCCGTCCTACAATCAGTCCTACCTGTCCAGGTTGTCCCAGGAGGCAGGCAGGGTCATGCCTGTGGCTCACATGGAGCAGGTGTCTGGATCCACACCACCATAGTGTCCCAGTCTGCCCTGTGACCCCTCACCCCTGACCCCCGACCTCTGGGACACAGCTGTTCCTCCCTAGCACTAGGGTGGTGAAGCTCAGCTGAGGTTGAGTGCTGGTACAGCTCCACGGTATCACTCAGCCAGGAGTGCGTCTTAATCAAAGGTCTTCTCTGGAAGCGGATGATCCTCACTTGATGCTTTCTCCCCCGGAGGAGAGTCTGTATCGTCTAGAGTGGTTGGATGACTGTTGAGATTCTCCCGCTGACTTTGACCCCCACAGACGTTCATTCAACAGAAGAATGACTCCCGGGAGCTCCAAGCTGTGTGATCTCCGCAGATTAGCTCTCTTTGGAGCCTGATCTCTAGATCTACAACCACAACAGCAGGACTGGTCTGTGATGTGTGCTGTGGTTGGCAGGCCTCCAGTATTCCTCGATAAACCTCCGGTCTCTTTTTCCTCCACTGTTGCTGGAGACTCACTGGGAACAGACTGAAGTTCTCTCTGAATCCCCTTACCTCCTCTCAAATACGCACACGCCTCTCTCTCTGTCTCTCTCTTTCTCTCTCTCTCTCTCTCTCTCTCTCTCTCTCTCTCTCTCTCTCCTCTATCTTCTTTCCTCTCTCTCTCTCTCTCTCTCTCCTCTATCTTCTTTCCTCTCTCTCTCTCTCTCTCTCTCAGCCCTGTTTGGGGAGTGTGTGTAAACACACCCGCTCTCCCACTTACATACCAGTACTTCCCAGGAAGAGAGAGATTAGAAGGAGAGAGAGAGAGAGAAAAAAAAAAGAAGGGAGGTTGTACACATCAGGCGAGGGAGGGCACCGGGACCTGTCTGAACAGGATCATTCAGCTCACACACACACACACACACACACACACACACACACACACACACACACACACACACACACACACACACACACACACACAAAAGCACAAGCTTCACACTGTTTAGTCCCGAACCTTGTGCATGATGATAAACAAACTGCCTTAGGGAGAAAGGAGGGGTGACAAGGTGATAAGAGGGTCAGCTACAGGAGGTCTGTCTGTCTGTCTGTCTCTCTCTCTGTGGCAGGTCAGTTCTTCAGGAGGTCTGTCTGTCTGTCTCTCTCTCTCTCTGTGGCAGGTCAGTCCTTCAGGAGGTCTGTCTGTCTGTCTCTCTCTCTCTCTCTGTGGCAGGTCAGTTCTTCAGGAGGTCTGTCTGTCTGTCTGTCTCTCTCTCTGTGGCAGGTCAGTTCTTCAGGAGGTCTGTCTGTCTGTCTGTCTCTCTCTCTGTGGCAGGTCAGTTCTTCAGGAGGTCTGTCTGTCTGTCTCTCTCTCTCTGTGGCAGGTCAGTTCTTCAGGAGGTCTGTCTGTCTGTCTGTCTCTCTCTCTGTGGCAGGTCAGTTCTTCAGGAGGTCTGTCTGTCTGTCTGTCTCTCCCTCTGTGGCAGGTCAGTTCTTCAGGAGGTCTGTCTGTCTCTCTCTCTCTCTCTCTGTGGCAGGTCAGTTCTTCAGGAGGTCTGTCTGTCTGTCTCTCTGTGGCAGGTCAGTTCTTCTTTGTCTTTTCATGATGTCTATGTACTGTATATTGAATGTCTGTAATAGCAGTCTATATATTAAATGTATATATATTTTAAGTATCCATAATGCCCGTGTCAAAAGTCGACACCATGTCTATAAGTATATATAAGTCTATAGGTCTATATCACACAGCAGTATCAGTGGCAGGTCTGTGTAGTCACAGTGTGTATAAACAGTAGGTTTGTATGACATTCCTGGAGTTTAGCATGGAGTTTAGCGTGCCACTTCAACAGACCCCTGTATTACTGTACCAGTCTGTCAGGATACCAACACACTGATCCTGTACACAGTGTACCAGAATACACACACACACACACGCACGCATGTACGCACATGCACACACACACACACACACACACACACACACACACACACACACACACACACACACACACACACACACACACACATAGCATTACACTGTGTCAGAACACAGCATGACCCCTAACTCAGTCTAGCACAGTGGTTCAAAGATGTTCTCATGCTGTGACTCAGCAGAAGCTTTTGGGGTTTTCCTGTAACACACCAAATAAACAAAAAACTGTGTTTCCCTCGTCACTGCCCAGTATTTTGTCTTGCAATGACCCTAAACAAATTCCCCCCGCCCACACACACACGCACACACACACACACACACACACACACACACACACACAGACACAGACACACACACACAGACACACACACACACACACGCGCACACACACACACACACGCACACACACACACCTCGCCTTGCATGCGAAAGCCAAGCTGGGTGTTCCTTTGAAGTGAATCTCACTAGGATAGTTGCCTTTGGTGTAAGTCCATCAGACAATTAGCAGGGTGGCCTTGATGTGGTCTGGATGTCGTGAGAGTCTGTATCATGCTCTGTGTGCGTCATGAGCAGTACTCAACAACAACCAGAGACTGTAATCTGCAGGTGTGGTCCTGGGTCGTCTCTGAGGATTCACACATAAACGCAGGTTCCTCTCCTTGATTCTTCCCTCTTTTCCAATCTCTGCCCTGCCCTGCTGCTATACCTGATGAGGAATTTGGGGACCTCTTTTCCCCCTTCCCTCTTTCTCTCTTTTTCTCCCCTTTCCCCCTCTTTCTCTCCCCTCCTCATACCTCTCTCTCTTTCCCTTCCCTCCTTCCCTCCCTCCCTCCTTCCCTCCCTCCTTCCCTTCCTCCCTCTTTGCTGTACCTGATGATCTGTTTGGGGATGGATGAGCGTCTGCGTGTGGGCAGTTTGGGGACACAGGAGCGCCTGCGGAGGATGGACACCCGCCGGGGGCTCCGCTGGCCCTTAGGAGGGACCGTGTTGACCCTCTCAAAACGCACCCTCTTCTCACTACACATCCACCAGACCCAGGTGCAGCAGGAGGCCAGAGCAGGACAGACAGGGGGGGAAATAAAGGAGAAAAGGAAAAAGCAAGACAAGAAGAGAAAAGAAAGTGAGATCAGATCAGCTGGAAGCGAGAAGCAGATTCAGTGAGCCAAGTCAGAGTTTGTGAAAGGGGTTTTTAGACCTCAAATTAGGCAGAAATCATAGATATAGAAAATAAGCAGATAAGCGAAGGGGGAAGTGTCTGCGTGTGTGTGTGTGTGTGTGTGTGTGTGTGTGCGTGCGTGTGCGTGTGTGTGTGTGTCCTACCTCTTGATGGTCTGTGTGATGGAGGGCTGTCGTTGGAGGGGGGGTCTGAGGTGGTTGGAGTCGAAGGCGGCGATGCCGGAGTATGAGTTCTCCCCAGGCATACTCACACTGCGCAGGAACCCTGGCTGCCTCTTCACCGGCTTCAAACACACACACACACACACACACACAACACACACACACACACACACACACACACACACACACACACACACACACACACACACACACACACACACACGGGCAACACAGTCAACAACTCTGCTCTACTGAATATTACACTACACTCCAGGGTTGGGGCCAACTCCTTTTCAATTCCATAAATTCCAGTCGTGAATTGAATTCCAATAAGGTAATTGAAAAAAGGACATTCGTTTTCAATGATTGTTCAAGTATATAGACGAAATCAGAGTATTTGGGTTTCCTGTATGTTCCAACTGTTATTTACATTCTACTGTCAATTGAAACTAAAAAAATATTGAAATTTGCAATTGAATTGAACCCTGCTACACTCTTTCCATGCTTTCCACAGAGAGGGTTCTACATGGCACCAAAAATGGTTCTTCAAAAGTCTCTCCGACAGGGACAAGCCCAAGAACCATTCACACAGTTACAACTATAAAACTATAAACTATAAAACTATAGTATACAATTAGCTTACATTTAGGTTACCATGCTATACTCTACTATGGTATTCCACTTGAGGAAGGGTGACTGGAGCTGTATGTAGTACCTGTATGAGTGTGGGGGTCTCATCCAGAGACAGCTGGATGATGGGGATGTCCAGTTTCAGCCAGGGGGGCTTCTTCCTCTGCAGACTGCTGCTGCCTCTCTCCTGCTGGCCCTCCTCAGCCATGCTCACTACCGCCCCCTATGCCTGCCAGCTGGAAACACAGGGTGAGGAGAGACATGAGAGACAGACCTAGTACACACACACACACACACACACACACACACACACACACACACACACACACACACACACACACACACACACACACACACACACACACACACACACACACACACACACACACACACACACTTGGACAGTATCCATGGAATTCACATTCACTTCCATTTCTGTTTGTAATCCTATTATATCAGATAGTTCTCTGTCTGGTGTGTCTCCCACGCTTGTCTCTGTACTGTGCCAGTGTAAATCATTTACATTACTCAGATCACAATACACAATTCAATTCAATATGACTTTATTATTAATCTCCATGGGGCAAATAGAAGGGCGTAGTCAGACTACAATAATCCATATACTTCCAATAATCCTCAGTACAACAATACTCCATAGCCACAACAACACAGGGCAGTAAAATACGACAAACGAACACAACGTGTGGTCAGAACGCACGGCGCGGCTTTATCTAGTAATTCTGCTTATTGGGCAGTCAGCTAATCCTCATCTCCCAATCCTGTCAGTCCAACACAGACAGCGTGCCCTCCTTAGCAGGCACACCCCTGTCCTCTGTCCACTGTCTGTCCATCTGGTCACAGACGCTGCTGTAGACACAACACTGGCCTGCACCCTTGGTCCTCTGTCTCTGGTATCTCTCCAGCAGGGGAGGCTGGTGGAGGTACACACTCTGATATCTCTCACCTGATAACTCTCTGTATCACTCTGAATGCCATGAGTTATGTTGATATTCAGTATGATGTGCTATTATATTAAATCGATATCGAGGGCTGGCTGCCTGTATTGATATCTATGGATGTTTTACTGCCATGAGTTTCCACAAGAGGGCGCTCATTCTCCTAAAATTGTTCACCACATCTTATCCCTTCACGTAGAGCTGCACAGATGGAAAGTCTACTCTTTTGTTGCAAAACTATAGTCGAACAGGCATGCAAGCACGCACGCGCACGCACGCACACAGACACATGGTCCTCTGCTCAGTTGGTAGGGCATTGGTTTGATTCCTGCTGGGACCATATATACTGAAAAATGTATGCACTCACTGCAATGTCAGTCGCTCTGGATAAAAGCTTCAGCTAAATGGCATATATATATATACACACACACACACACAGTTGGGGCGATATCTACATTTTCTTATTCACAATATGACTATAATGATATACAATAATATCGCTCACTGCTGAATATAGTGGAGACATGCCAGCCTGAGCAAAAATGACTGAAGTGCAGCGCATCAAGTGTCCTGGCCTGTGATGTAAATAGTCTGGTGAAACAAAGAGCCAGCTAGATAAGCAAAAAGCTGGACACTGCACTTGTACTGTAGTTATGCACATATATGGAATATCTTTAAACACTTTTACAGACTATGTTCTGCAAGAGAACAATATCACGATAATCTGTAATATCTGCCCAACCGCACTGTGTACAATAACCATCAGTAATGAGCTAACCATAACCACATTCACCCCCCTGGAAGCAGGGCTCCATACCGGAACCGACAGATCAAAGAGTCTGACTCATTCCCAAACATAATTAAGGGCTCCACACATAAACTACTGAGGAATTCAGTTTACAGGAACGCAGAGGGGAGATAATTGGGCTACACACTACTACACACTACTACACACTACTACACACACACAGCTGGAAACACAGGGAGAGGAGAGACATGAGAGGCAGACCTAGTACACACACACACATACACACACACACACACACACACACACACACACACACACACACATACACAGTAGCAAACCCACAAACACATACCCACACCTTCTCTAGTGGCTGGGTATGGGAATGGGTAAAGGCAGACGTTTAAAGTTTTTTCAAGAAGGTTCGACGTCAATAACCTCAATCTCTTTCCAATCACACACACACACACACTCACACACACACTCACACACACTCACACACACTCACACAAACACACACACACACACACACACACACACACACACACACACACACAAACACAAACATACACACACACACACACACACACACACACACACACACACACACACACACATTGCAAGGCTCCTCTATACTACTGTAACAGGAATGTTTGGCTACCAGGGTGGTCTTGGTTGGATGTTGTGTTGGGATCCTGTCCCATGTTTGAGGTGGCAATGAGGGATCTAATTGTTCTCAGGAGGAAGTCCTTGAGCCGGATAAAGGAAAAGTAAATAGGACATAATCGTGAAAAGAACATCTGAATGTATCATATGAAAGATGGAAGTGCCAACTGCCACCCAAGAACCTCTGGAGATCTCAGATGCGGACGTCTCTGTGATTCATTTAGAAGCATTTCTGAGAAGTAAATTACACTGCTTCCCCTTGCCATGAAATCATTAACAGAACAATCATAAGTGATCCTGGAGCCGAATATTCAGACTGGCTCGAGCCAAGTCCAACAAGCTGTGTGCTATTCAGTATCAGCAGCACTGCTAGCTAGCCAGTCAGCGGGACTGGGTGTGTTTCCAAACCCAAGGGGTAATGGGGTTGACGGTAAAGAATGCATAAAAAAGCAGCATATAAAGTGTTCAGTTATTCCTCGGGCCACTTTACTGTGACTGTTACTCTGCGGTTGGGATCTAGAACCCTGTGTGCTCCTTCGCAGAGACAGGGAGTGAACACTCCACTACAAATAGCATCTCACCAGAACAATCCAACCACATCCTATGGCAAAGCAGCGACTACGCATGCACACACTCAAACACACACACACACACACGTACACAAACACACACACACACACACACACACACACACACACACACACACACACACACACACACACACACACACACACACACACACCAAGTCTGTGGTTCCATTCCTCCACGTCAGAGAGGTTTATAGTGCTGTACAAGAAATCATGGTGAGACTAACCAGAACCAATGTGATCAACAAACCACCTCTTCTCTCATCCCCCTGTCCGCTGCACTCAACAAACACACATCAGCGTTTGTTATCCCATGATCCTTCTATCCCTTCTTCCCCCTCCCCTCCTCCCCAATTTTCTACGTTTCTGTGTTTCTGTTTGACAGACAGATTAAGGTCCAGGCTATAATCCCTCTGGGCCACATGACTGGCTTGTTCCTGTCAGGCAACAAGGAGAAAGAGAGAGAGAGAGAGAGAGAGAGAGAGAGAGAGAGAGGGGGACTGGACAGTGATGTCATAAACATCAAAGATCATCCAGGAAGTGTCCCCGTCTGCATCAGGGGGCCAAGAGAGAATGGAAGTGAATGGAAGTGAATGGAAGTGGAGGGAACTAAACTGAACCACTGTCCCTGGGTTGTTTTCTACTTTCTTCTATGACATTATCTCAGATGTTGACCGTCCTGTCCATCTTTGTCTCATTCCTTCTATTAAAAAGTCTCCTCAGGATGAGACAGACAACCCACAGAGAGAAATCAGTCAGCTCATATTATACATGTCTTCATAGATGTGGAGCTTTCTCACATGGGTCTACTTTGCATAGGTTGACATTTTCTCACCCTTTACGTTTGACATTAAACAATTTCACTTTGCATGAAACCCATGACTTGTCCAAACATGGTCCTGTCTTATTGGCCTCAGTGCAGCCACCGCACAGTGTGTGAATCAAGCTCAAGTTACTCCTCATTGTGTGTGTGCATTTCAATAGGCTTTCAGTTCCCAAAACCAACTCTTCCTTTCACTCTTTTCTCTCTCTCTCCCTCCCTCTTTCTGTCTCTATCTCCCTATTTCTGTTTCTCTCTCTATCCATCCTCTCTCTCTCTCTCTCTCTCTCTCTCTCTCTCTCTCTCTCTCTCTCTCTCTCTCTCTCCCTCCCTCCCTCTCTCATATTTCAATCTGCTCTGCTTGTGAATAGAAATGCAGAGCAGCATTTTTCTAACGTTAATTGACACTTCCTCCACTGCTTTTTCCCCCTGGTGTCCCGAAATAACTTGTTTATTCATGAAAGAATCAATTTCTCTATTGCAAACTCAGTATAAGGTTACTGCAACCTTTCAGGGCCCAAAACGTTGTACAGCACATCTGTTTTTATTGTGCATTAAGCAAAAGACTTGATATGATCTTAGTCCAAACAAAGGTGACGTCCTCTCTCATTTGACATGTAAATGTGTTGCTTGATGTGGTATGATCTCTGAGAGGCCATTCCCAATGACCAACAGGCCACTCCCCCTCTCCACAGCAAAATGTTCAGCTCTCAGATAATTCTCTGTAATATTAGTTCCCTCCCCTCCAAATTTGTGACATCAGAAGTCTGAATTGTGTGTGTGTGTGTGTGTGTGTGTGTGTGTGTGTGTGTGTGTGTGTGTGTGTGTGTGTGTGTGTGTGTGTGTGTGTGTGTGATGAATGACCTCATTAGGTCACTTCCTTCCTGCGAGCGGTAGTGTGGTGTGTGTGTGTGTGTGTGTGTGTGTGTGTGTGTGTGTGTGTGTGTGTGTGTGTGTGTGTGTGTGTGTGTGTGTGTAGCTTTCTCTCACCCAACACAAGCTCAACAACACACGCTCAGACCAGCTGCACGTCTACCCAGGAAAACAAACAGGATTATTAGGTCATACATCATAGGCTACATCTGCCACAATGACAGAAAACAAAAATAATAAAAATGGTGTCCTCCTTTGGAAAAACTGTATTTGAAGCAATGCCAATAAGCAGAAGAAGCAGGGTTTATGGGGCATTTATCTATGTATGTACAAACCAGATAAGTGAAGTTTTACCAACCATTAACTCTCTCGAATATGGTTTACCCTACATTTTTAAATCTTTCACAAGTCTACTCCAGCATCATCATAAGCATCATCATCATCATCATCATCATCATCATCATCATCATCATCATCATCATAATTTTCATAAACTGCAGCAGCACATCATGCCAAAATATACTAATCTTCTTTGAATTCATTCTACCAGTGAGATACCATATGCCACAAAGGATAATCTACCATTACTGCTCCATTTTATTTACCCCAAATCACTCCATGAGCATGTGTATGGACTGTGGGGTGGTAGGTAGGCTGGCAATACGTCTATGGCTTAGTGTTGGACACTGACATGAAAGTCTACTTGCATACTTTGAAGTATGTATACTTCCTTGCATACTTGAGTGAGTATAACAGAGTTCTATTCTTTCATGTACATTCTTCCTCAGATACGCAAGACTGGCTTCCTTTTGAAGATCACCATCTGATGGCCATCTGTCTTTGTCTCTGCGTTTCTTTGCCATGTGGTTTCTGTACGTCCTCCGTCTCGTTGCAACAGTTTACCCAACAGTGAGTCACAACCTATCACGTCTCTCCATCAGGATGGGTGGGTGGTATCTTCTGAGCAGCTATACCACAGGCTGAGTTAGTTAACACATCCCACTCAACGATGCTCATGCAATTTGCTACCACTTTACTTCACTTTAAAAGAAGTTTGCTGTAAGCATGACTTCATAGCCTACTGACCGTAGACAGGGCTCAATCGCAACTGGAACGGCGTGCGTGTAACTGAAATTTCCCATGGATATCAATGCATGATTTATGTGAACATCAGAGTTATGCGTACGTCAAGTCAAATCCGGTTCATAATGCATTATGTATAGTTGGGAAGTGGAGGCAGATTGGGAGTTTTATATAACATGGACCAAGTCACCATAGATAAACTAGAACAGGGGAGGCTGGTGGAGGTGGAAATCAGAGGATGGGCTTGTTGCAATGCATGGAACGGAATAGGGAATGGTATCAAACACACGTGTAGCCTAAAGCATGTGTGCCAAACACTTGAATTTGTTTAACAACAGGTATTTATGATCCTGTATTTACGTGTTAGCTTGTATGCTAAAGGTCCTGTGCTAATGAGCCAGCTGCTGGCAACATTGTGTAAGCACCCCACTGTTCCTCAGGGGAGGCTGGTGGATTTCTACCTCCACCAGCCTCCACTGACACCTACAGTATACATCCAAAGTGGGCATATACTAGATCAAATAAAACTGTCCCAAAACATTCTCTATCTTCAATCTTCCACTGATCCTGTATAGATTTTCCGATAGAAGTGACTGTTTGCTACTCAGGGCACACTGGCTGGCTCCACACTCGCTGCACATGCTAGGAAATACCTCAGATTCCTCTGGAGAGCCGGTCTTTCCGTCCCATTTCACCCTACTCAGTTCTGCTTCTGATGGCATGAGGTGGGTACGTTACGTTATGTATGTGCCATGGTAGAGCTGTGCCACTCTGCCAGCCTGATTCTGACAACACACATCTGGCTGTCAAAGCTAGTTTTGGTTTGCCTAGGGACAGGGTGGATCCTTTGGGGGTTCTCGTAGGTGCTGGGCACTCAAATGACAGCATCAGGGGGCAGCTCTAGAAGCATTAACCATGTCAATGTGGCCACTTTCATAACACACTTGTTTCATACCATTCCTCATTCCACTCCATGCATTACAATGAGCCCGTCCTCTGATTTCTACCTCCACCGGCCTCGCCTGGTAGTTGTCCAAAGCATAGTGCTGGGTGAGGAACAGTAAGGCCCATGGCCTGATATGAATCCATATAAACCTACTGTAGGCCACAGACCTCCAGTGTGACTCCTGAATGGGCTGGTGAACTCCCAACCACAAGATGACAAGAGTTCACATCAGTCAGGTGGAAATTAATTATGAAAATATCATTATATATTTACTACATCATGTCCCACACACAAACAGAATTGTAGGAGTTCCAAAAGGGTATAGTGGGACTAAACATTCCCTTTGAATGACTTCCCAAATGATTTAGGGCAGATAAGGAATGCGTTCCTTCAAGCACCCAATACTGTGTTGTTCTATACTCTCTTCCCTGACTGCAAAAACTTTATGTCCTGGGAGAATTAGCCTGCCCTCGGTGAAAAACCACAGAACAACAAAAACAACCGTAATCAGAGCGTGGCAGGAAGCAGGCGTTAATATCTGCTTCAGCGCACATGTTCCTCTACAGGCGGGAGACTCACGGGGCTACCTGGGCATCAAAGCGGGTGCTTTTTAATTAGCAATGTGAAGCCATGGCATAAACAGACAGTTGAATTCCTTTAAAAAGCATAACCAAACTTACAGCACCCGAGCTTTGCATGTTAAACAGGCCCAGCGCTTCACACTGAAAACTAACCCCCAAGAAGAGATTCATTTTGGGCTCATCCACCTTAGAGTCTTTGGCTGAGCTATTGCTATTTGTCAAGCAAAATGAAACTGGTCTCTTTGGTTGTTGGCCAGGGTTAATTCATTTAATCTATCAAGTCTATTATCAAGGGTGTGTAGGCTTTTTCCCTGATATACAGTATATCATAATTCATTATTTATCATTTATCATTTTTCATGATAGAAATGCACAGTATGTATAGGCTATGCATCAGTAAACATTAGAAAGCGCAGCTTTGTGTTTATTCAGTATGGAAGGAGAGTTCCAACCCAGCTGGTGCTCTCAGTGTGAATCTGACAGCTTGTGGAAGTGCTGGTTATCAACTCAGCACTCCCTCCAGAGATTAGCATGGCAGGAAAAAAGAGAGGAAGGAATGGAGAATGCATGAAAAGGAGAAAAAGAAATAGAGGACATGACATTTTGTGAGAAGAAAGAGAGAGGCGCTATGCAATTCTGCTGGGACGCTCCCTCCTGGATCCACGTCCTGATCGGCCCACAGAAGTCTCATTGTGTACTTGCTCCCTACTGTAGCCCCCCCCCCCCCCCCCCCGGTCTTGGGTCTCCTCCTGTGGATAAGAAGAAGCTGAGTGGTTCTACCTCCTAATAGCCTAATTGCCTAAACAACATGTGATACCCATTTACATACATTTGTTTCCAGTGTGTATATAGCCTAAAGCATGGTTAAACAATATGCAGTGTTTGGTTGTTTTGCCAAAGACCTGCATTTAGTTAACAACAGGTATTTATGATCCTGTATTTACTTGTGTTAGCTTGTATGCTAAAGGTCCTGTGCTAATGAGCCAGCTGCTGGCAACCCCGTGTACGCAACCCACTGTTCCTCAGGGGAGGCTGGCGGAGGTCGAAATTGGAGGACGGGCTCATTGTAGTGGATGGAATGGTATCAAACATGATTTCTGCCTCCACCAGCCTCCCCTGCTGTTACTGCACTCAGCCTTTCTCTGCGTCACTGTGCCATTGACCTACAGTGGGCTAGTTCTAACAAGTTCTCAGCTTTGGCTGGTGGCTGTTGGGAAACCAACTTGGGGAAAGCTCTATTTGCATATTAAACTGCTAACAACTTTTCCAGGGGCGTTATCCATATAATTTATAATTCATAAGAGTATGAGGTAAGTCCAGTATACAGTTAATGGCGGAAACAGAAAAAGGAATATTCTAAATGAAACGGAAAATTCCATAAGGAGAACCCTTTTGTTGTTCCAATGGTCCCAATACCTCATGGCATATATGACTGCCAAAAACCCATGAAAGAAAAAGTGCATTTCTTCAACCATCATGCCAGGTGACTTCAAAAGACTGAGCTCTAGCTGAAAGACAAGTCTGGTTGTAGTCTGTCAGTTTGTGGTTTTGAAATGGTAAGCTGGTGAAAGGAACCTAAAGGAAAAGAGATTAGAAAGAAGAGGGTTGGGGTGGGGGGGGGTGTGGATAGAGAGAAGACAGGGGGAAATGGAAAGACCTGTGAGGGAGTTGTCCCTCAGGGGAGAGAACAGAGACACTGTTGGAGACTGAGGGTTGGCTATCTCTCTAACTGGCACAGCTTACTTCCCTGGAAAACAAACACTAACTGCTGCACTGCAGAGTCCCTCTGCAAGCTACAGTCCAGCAGGACAGTGACACCAGGAGAGTCCCTCTGCAAGTTACAGTCCAGCAGGACAGTGACACCAGGAGAGTCCCTCTGCAAGCGAAAGCGGGACAGTGACGCCGGTAGAACCAGGTATGTGCCATGAGGCTGAGGCTATATACTTATGACATGACCAGGCACATCACCCGAGATCCAAATTCCATTCACACTGTTTAGAACCTACTCAGGAAGAGGGTCAATCCCATGGCAGTTTACTCCATTTCATAAATGGTACTCAGAGTGACATGTGCATCAAAGTGATGGAGGTGATGTAATCAGGATCAGCGCTTGCATAGTGTCCATTAGCAAAGAGGGAATTAACCACAGCTTCAGAGGGGGACACAGTCATTGGGAGCGCTCTGTAAGCTGTTAAGCTTCATGGATCCCATGAAGTAATAACTGCTGTGTTAAATGAAGTAATCCTACATGACTTTCACTACGTGGCAGGATCCACCTGTAATTCACACCCAGCCTGACCACAACACAGACTGCAGAGGTTGTTTTTATCTCAGACCACTTTTCCAGTAACTCAGATTCACCCAGGCTAGACTAGTTTAACTACAGCACTAAAGTTACACCAAAAGACACTTATAACACCAATAAACCTGCATCCTGTTTCCTGCTTTTGCTGACGAGAGGTAACTGATACCGTATCTAATGCAGGGGGAGGCTAGTGGAGGTGGAAATTGGAGGACGGGTTCATTGTAATGCATAGAATGGAATGAGGAATGGTCTCAAACACCTAGTGGGCTACCTCCATCAGCCTCCACTGTATGTAATGATACTGCTGGGTGAGACTTGGCTGCCTGCTTCAACACATTTCAGATTACTTAAATGAGTTCAATGGACCTACAGTGTAACTGAATGGATCTATAGCTGAATGATTTTGATCTATTAATCAATTCACTGGAAAATCCCATTTTATACAGTAATACTCCTCACATGCGAAAGACATTTACTCTACCACTTAACCCTGACAAAAGCGTCAAAAGCACCGACTGACATATGCTGTGGGTAGAGACAGATCTTTGGATGACGTTACACAGAGTCTCATATGCCAGTTATTTTCAAAGAGTCAGAGTCAGTCACTGGGTCCATCTGTCTTGTATGGAATGGAAGGAATGGAAGTGTCCTTTGTCTCTGCTGGCTGGTGGCTGGCCACAGTCACAGTCAATGTGTGGTCTGCCCTGCAACCATGAATGGATCTCCTTGTGAGCCTTCCATCCGCATGCTGTGAGCTCAACATAAGAGTTTCCTCTGTTGGCTGGCACTGTATGAATATCTAATGATAATTGCGCACAGATGCTGCATTGGAGAGAACAGAAAAGAGAGAAGAAATGAAGAATATTTAGAGGGGAAAATAATGTAGCCTTTTTAGAATGGAGTAGACCTATTGACAATCTCTCCACAGTGCAGTCTGGTATCCCCTATAGGAGGACTTTGGATGGCATTGCCATTAACAAAGCATCATTTTCCACAAAGGATGCCTTGCCATTATCCACCCATCCACCCATCTACCCATCCATCCATCTATCCACACACCCAGCCTTCCACCCACCCACCCATCCACCCATCTATCCATCTATCCATCTACCCTCCACCCACCCATCCACCCATCTACCCATCCATCCATCTATCCAGCCTTTCATCCCCCTCTTCACCCACTGCCTGCCTGTCCAGCTCTGTCCAGTTCTGCCCAGCTGCCCCCAGCAACACAGAAACCAGAGAGGGGATTACAGAAATCCCATCCCAGACCACCGAGAACCATGTCTTCCGGCGCGGGGAAGCCAAAACAAATGGCTTGAAAGCAACAATCACATTGAACGTCATTCCTTTCATCTGCTGTGGGTAGGAGGAGGAAGGTGAACCTGCTGAACCGCCGCGGTGGAAGTCCATTCACACCACACACGTTTAGAGAAGCCCCCCATCACCGGAAGAAGGGTGAAGAGGAACCCCACTCACACACAGAGGGGTTGCAGAAGTGTCAGTTGTCACTACTATGATAAAGGGCATTATGGAGGAGGTTCAACTGAACAGTTATCAGTATGTTCACTGACATAAGGTGAGGCTGTGCTGGCCAGACTAGACTGTAAAGAAGATAGTGACCTCCTGCTGCTGCTGCTATTGCTATTGCTGCTTCCCTGAGGTTCAGATACCAGAGCACCAGTCCTGAAATAAACATGAAATAAACTTGCCCAATAATATCACTGCTGATTTAGACTACATGCCCAGACCTGCTTGGGCTTGTGTGTGTGTGTGTGTGTGTGTGTGTGTGTGTGTGTGTGTGTGTGTGTGTGTGTGTGTGTGTGTGTGTGTGTGTGTGTGTGTGTGTGTGTGTGTGTGTGTGTGTGTGTGTGTGTGTTGAAACTGGCAATGTACAGAGAAAAAGGTGGTAGACATACCAAACAGGAAACTACCTGACAGGGTTGCAAACAGGAAACTGACAAGGCCTGGATATTCACTTGATGTGTGTGTGTGTGTGTGTGTGTGTGTGTGTGTGTGTGTGTGTGTGTGTGTGTGTGTGTGTGTGTGTGTGTGTGTGTGTGTGTGTGTGTGTGTGTGTGTGTGTGTGTGTGTGTGTGCGCGCGTGTGTGCATGTCCGTGTGAGTGTGAGTGTGCGTGTGCATGTGTGTGTGTGTGTGTGCGCGCGCGTGTGTGCGTGTCCGTGTGAGTGTGCGTGTGTGTGTGTGAGAGTGAGTTTGCGTGTGCGCGCGGGCGTGTGTGTGTGTGCTCGCACAAATGTGGAAGAATGAACTTTCCCAAACTACTGAGAAAGAGAACAGTTTACTGTCATGCCACACCCTACAGTACTACATTCTTCAACAATATCCATCATTCTAATTCCAAACTACTCCCACATTCGAGTAGAGAGTAACATGATATAATCACTGGCTGATATACCAAAGTGCCTAACCAACACCTTGCTTTAAAGTGGAATTCGGAAGCTGTTGTCAATCACTGGGATTGGCCTCCAGGGAACCATACGCAGCCTTGCTTTTCATGCCCCTCAAATCAGTTAGCTGTTGTGAGATAGGCCTTAGACATGGTAAGACAAGCATGTCGTCTTGTTAAATATTATGCTGGAGAGAAAAGGGGCATATAGCAGCTGCTCGCCACTATTCCTGATCCTGAACAGTTTCTCATCGTCACTGCATCAGTAGAGGATCTAAACCAGGGGAGGCTGGTGGGGGTAGAAATTGGAGGACGGGCTCATTGTAAAGCATGGACAATGGCTGCGCCGCCAGCCTCCCCTGAAAGCCCCCAGCACACCAGGTCAGTTTTCAGTAACAGCATTGTAATAAGCTGGGCAACACCGCTGAAATAAGCATGTGGATATAAAAGGAGATTGCATCATTACGGTGAGCATGGTGTGGAGAAAAAAAAGGTCCACTAAAACCATCTCATCAAAAAGGGCACTTCCTGTCAAACAGGAAACCAAAACAAACACTTCAGGTTAGAGGTCAGTTTTAGTCCCTGTGGGACCCTCTGTAAACACAAAAGACAACTGACCCAGTATGTACACCCTGTGGTTCACCATAGTGCCTCTGACATTTTCTAAAAGATTATATGCATTAAATCTGACACGAGCCAGTAAAATGTGAGAGAGGGAAAATTAGAACATTTGCAGTTATTGACTGACTGCCTGTGTTGGTCACATGTCTCAGCCTTAGCCAGGGAGACATCAATAACCCAAGGATGGATTGTGGAGGTCATGAGGAATAGAAGCAATATAACCTACTTTCTGAGTCAGGCTGCCTCTGAGAGAGAGGAAGAGAGGAGGAGGAGAGGGATGATTCCACCTGTTACTCTCATAGCTTTGGCCTATGGCTATCATCATGACTGAATTGAGTGCAGTTATGCAAAACCTCAAGTAATGGAGAATCCCTAAAGAATATTTTCTTGCCTCAAGTCTCCAAACAAATACAAACACATGAGGTTATGGCCCCCTCTCTCCTCGGGCACCCCACACCTAGACAACCAAGGACAGATGTCAGTGAGGCGGTGTCTGCGTGCGTGTGTGTGTGTGTGTGTGTGTGTGTGTGTGTGTGTGTGTGTGTGTGTGTCGTCGCTGATGATTGACAGCAGAGCAGGCAGATGCATTGCCTTGCCAGAGTCATGAAAAGAGAGAGACCTACTCACAATATTTGAACAATAGACTATTTGAATAAGTGGACAATAGAATATTTGAATAAGTGGACTAGATAGAGGTCAATACATTCGTTGATTATATTTAGGCTGCAGAGCGTCAATGATATGACAGAGTCGCATCTGCAGTTGACATTCATTTGACACTTTTTAGACACAACCAAATGCACGGTCCGATCATTTCCAGCACACATACCTTACTGAAAATTCTCCGGTCCTCGGCTCTGCAGATTGATTCGCCGGTGTGTGGTTGCACACCGATGAACGATCTAACGTGGTACGGCAGTCACTTCATAACTACACCATGCTATAACAAGATGATATAAAAAAGAAAATGCAATCTCCTCTAATATTACTGTATCCGAGAGGTGTATGGGTGGGGCTACGCTCACAACATCACGTCAAAAATGCTGGAATCCCTGGAAAACCTAACGTCGCTCCCGTTCACGACATTCTCCCACCGCTGTACCCTGGTCGGCGGCGAGTTTCAATCTGTACAGTAGTTTCGCTCCCCAGGTCCGCCCACGCGCAGAATTGAGCGTGCAATGGATGGAGAGCTGTCAAACGTCACCGCCAACCGGTGTGCGCGTGCTATAGCAGGCGCGCGGTGCCTTTCTCTCTTTCTGGGTGTGTGTGTGTGTGTATGTGTGCAAGCTTTAGGCATGTTCCTTTACCAACTGTATAATACTTCAGAAAATATGTTAAACTAATCTATCCATCTCACAGGCCATTTGCTCATTCTCAATGTGTTGGTGACAGAAATGATTATCCTCATGTAACAGTGAGAATCCATTGATTGACACCTTGGCCATAAATCCAATAAATTCCAAATAGTTGTCTTGTGTTACCAGACATTTTTCCCCCGTCCCCAGCAAAGATGGGTTCCTATTTCTGTCTTATTATACCACACAGCATGAAGAGCCCTTTTGATCTATTCACCTGACCACAGTTACTCATCATCATGACCAATCGTTCTGTGACTCATTCAACAGTGGAAGTGCGGTAGAGAACAGAAGCCTGTAGGAGTTTCTCTGAAAGTTAAAGCCTCTTCTTTGTGCCTTTGATTGTGCTGTAAATCGAGACATAGAGGGAGAGAGCCAGGTGTATATAGGAGGAGCAGGAGAAAGATGAGGAGGAGGAGGAGGAGGAGGCGAGGGTTGACTCAGAGAGACTAGGCTCAGTTGCAGATTTCTGGTTAGAATTTGAGTGGACAACTGCACGATCAAAGGCTAAATAACATCATATCCACAGACGCAGCGGTATATATTCTAATATATATATATATATATATACGCCATTTAGAGGTATATATTCTAATATATATACGCCAGTTAGCTGACACTTTTATCCAAAGCGAGTTACAGTGCCTTCGGAAAGTATTCAGACCCCTTCGCTTTTTCCACATTTTGTTGTGTTATAGACTCAATTTAAAATGGATTAAATTAAAAGAATTTGCCATCAATCCACACACAATACCCCAGAATGACAAAGCAAAAACACGTTTTTTGAAATTTCAGTAAATGTATTAAAATTGAAAAACAGAAATACCTCATGTACGTATTACTTTCCGAAGGCACTGTACATTGCAGTGAGCGCATATATTTTTCAGTATATGGTCCTAGTAGGAATCGAACGCACAACCTAAGCGTTGCTCGCGCCATGCTCTACCAACTGAGCCACAGAGGACCACCATTGTTCACATGTCTAGGCTGTGGACAATTCCTTACTCCTCTGCTTAAACCATTTTATATCAAATATGACTGATACAATTGATACGAGAGGAAGAGTACATATCACATACAGGCCATACGGACCACAACAAGCAAATGAGTGGCACAGGCAGCGTAACCCTGACAACCACTAAGGGGTCAGTACCCTGCATAGACAATGAGCTCAGAGCAGGAAGACAACATCAATCTAGAGTTACAGGAAGAAAGGAACATTTGTCTGGCATGAAGTCACAAACGTTAAGCTACTCCCCCATGAATAGACAGAATGGGAGAAAGTAACAGGGGAACAATGGAGTAAAGAAAGAGAGAGACAAAGCAGAGAGTGAAAGACAACAATCACATTCAGCTAAATCTGTTTGTATCACCAAGAAAAATAACATCTGCGTCTGTTTAAATGTAAAACCACAATGCTTTGTGTGTGGGTGCATTGTGCATGACTTAGACAGATTTTTTGACACATATTTTGGTGCGGGTTGGTAAGTCGCTGACAAAGAAACATGGACAGCAAGGCATAGATGCAAAAATAATCAACAGAGGTCAGAGAATGTCTCCCAAAGTGCTGTAGTGACTATCCTGGTTGCACTGTAATACAAAAAGATTATATGTGTCTGTGTGTCCACCTCCTTCCTGAAAATCATTCATCAACTTCCGGGCGGGAATATCCGATGTTGACTTAGGTACACAGAGCATGAATGAGAGGGACGTGTACTGGGAAACTCAGGCACATATGAGAGACATTAACCCCTCCTCCTCCTCCTCCTCCTCCTCGACCTGTGTTTAACCTCCCTCAACCTGGCTGTAGCCTCGACAACCACCACATGACCCACAGTTACCATGTGAATGTTTATGTTCCATGTGTCATTCATCTGAATGGAGCCTATGAGTTTATTAGGGCAAGCTAGCGCAGGCAGGACATATGGTTAGGATCAAAGTCAAAGTGAGTGAGTCAAATCCCACCTTGACTGCTACCTAACCTGTCCATGTTTGTGTCTCCATGAGCGGCAAATACCTAAACTGTGTAACTAAGTAGATAACATGAGTATCATATATGAAAGCTTATAAACAAAGTATTTCACCTTCAGTTTACCATTGTTCAATATTAAATCAGCAGGCTCTGTTGTGCCGCAAGGTACTGAATCAACCTATTTCACAATATGCTAAGTGTTCCACATAGCAGACAGAATGTTTGCAATCAGTTCAAGCTGCAGCAGGAAATTGTTCGTTTCTGATCCCCCCAGAAGAGTTTCACCACCTCTGCAGTCTGGATGTGGCAACATAACAACAATAACAATAATAACCCAACAGAACATCAATAACTCTCTATATGAATGCTAAATGAAGCAAGAAGACCAGATACCTCAATCATATAGCATATTGTTCGAATCTAACCACAGAGATAAGGAGAGGCAGATTGACCTTGTGACCTCAGACCCAGGGACAAATGACCAAGGAGACTATACAAACAAATGATTTAAACATCCTAACATCCATACCCCCAGGACTGTTGCCCTGAGAGAGAGAGAGAGAGAGAGAGAGAGAGAGAGAGGGAGAGAGAGAGAGAGAGAGCAGAGTGGAGCCTTACTTACTTACTTACCTTCAGTCCGTTTGTGTTAATTCAACTTCCTCCCTACAGGCTTGCTCTAGGATGCCTGTTGCTCGGTAACACACCGCAGTGCAACCGCTTCAAAGCCTCCCGTCCTCCTGCCGGAGCTCGAGGCAGGAAGCAGTCCTGGCAACACTTCAGAGAAACACACACACACACACACACACACACACACGCACAAGCACACGCACACACACACACACACACACACACAGAGGCCTCTGGGTGCATTAATCTCTGCCCCCTTGTGTCACCTCTCACCACTGGCCCCAGTGTTTTATGGGTCTGTTGGCAGGTCGGGAGGCCACGAGCCTGTCTGGTAGTGATGACATGACCATACAGTACACACCAGGCCCAGGACCCCCTCCTTACACTGTGTGCCACAGGCATACCACAGAGGAAGAGGTACCATTAAACATGACAGTGCTCCCCCCTGCTCCCCCATCACTGACCTCGCTGTCCTTGTTCCTCAGGTTTCAGCTCTGCTCCATTGGGGGTAACGCATTCTGTTCAAAGGTAGAAGACTTGAAATAGCTGCTCTGTGGATGACTCGTACATCACTGACTTAGCCTTCTGACCACCAGAGAGACATAAACCATTAGAAACAAGAGGTCCGTCTCTGTTCCGAAGAGACAAGGCTGAGAATCAGAGGAGATAAATCTACAGTATGATACAGGAACATTCCTTGTGTGGTGTTGTGTGTGTGTGTGTGTGTGTGTGTGTGTGTGTGTGTGTGTGTGGTTGTGTGTGTGTGTGGTTGTGTGTGTGTGTGTGTGTGTGTGTGTGTGTGTGTGTGTGTGTGTGTGTGTGTGTGTGTGTGTGTGGTTGTGTGTGTGTGTGTGTGTGTGGTTGTGTGTGTGTGTGTGTGTGTGTGTGTGTGTGTGTGTGTGTGTGTGTTTGTGTGGGGGTTACTGACAGTGCAAGTGTGAGTTATTTATTGCCCCAGGCAACCCTAGACTGAGTAAGCGATGTCCCTCTGTTGTCCAGCTGTAAAGTAATCCTACAGCTTCTGTACGTGTTGCCTTTAGAGGCAGGATGAAACATTAGTCAGAAGAGTGGCTCAGTGGCTAATACAGTACGTACTCACACTGTGCCCATTGTTAAGGGCCTCACTGTAAAAAAGATTTGCTCCCAACGATTTCAACGATTTCAAGTTTACACAAATATATGTTGAATACAGTAAAATACTTTTACCTCTCTCCTAGAGTTTGAGCTTTGATGTTAAGTTCTAGTTCTGAGAAGTCTGTGCTTCTGTTCAAAATATTGTTTTTATTAGATTGTACTAATCTATTATAGGATTATAACATTATGGCCTAATAGCATTATATTCCCCTATAGGATACATATCCTCAGATCTTAATGAAATGTCCATGTAAGAGATATCATGGCTGCAGGCACCGCTGTAAGAGACCTAGCAGACTGGACTCATTATAGCCCACCACACCAAGCGCTGTCTCAGCAGAATACACACTCAATGAACCCTGAGGGACCTCTCTCTTTTTCTCACTCCGTCTTCTCTTTTACTTTCCCTCTTTCATTCTCTACTCGGAGAGAGAGAGAGAGAGAGAGAGAGAGAGAGAGAGAGAGAGAGAGAGAGAGAGAGAGAGAGAGGTGATTATCAAAGCAGACACACTAATAATCTACAAGGAGGCCATCCACTAATTTAATAACTTGATTGCATTCATTATGTCACAAGCATAGCCATATTCTTCATACATTTTAATCAGGAAGTAAATTACCTGTCAGAGATTGAGCATATAACAATGAGCTTCCTCCCCACTAATGCTGTTTATGTTAGCTCAAAGAATTTCCTGTAAACTGCATCTATCAAGAGGTGTTAGATCAGTAGATGATCACAGGATATGCATGCAAATGCACACCGGCACACAAGCAGGTGCACACACACACACACACACACACACACACACACACACACACACACACACACACACACACACACACACACACACACACATTCAATGAAAAGCTGAACCTTTTAATAGCCTTTACTATAACCGTCTGCAAGGCGGCCCTTTTTCTTGTTGTTTTGCACCCTCTGTGAGCCTTAAACTACGTGCAGGAAATTCAAAAAGCCACTTCCCTTTTGTACAGGCTGATTACAATGCACAGCCGGAACAAATGAGCTTTCAGTCCAATCAATGTGGGCCGGGATAGAGGGAAGGCTTACAGGAAAAGCCTAAGAAAGAAGCCTATTATTTTTCAATTAAGGGAATACATTTTATCTTCTTAAGAAAGTTGCAGCTAGACATCAACTTAACTCTCCACCCACTTCTCTCTTCACAGTAGAACAGTGAGAAACTGAAGGGCGAAACCAAGGAGCCAAGACATGAATCACCAAACACTTAACACTGATCATGTCATGGAATAAGAGACTCAAAGAATGTCACTCACCCTGGAGAGGGAAGGTGGTTGGAGTGATACAGACTGCAGGCTGAATTCCTATTTGTTTGTTTGTCCCACCTTAAAGTTCAACAGCTATTTTGGGTTCTTACAGTGGAATGCGTGGGTTTGTATGTTCACTGTGTGAGTAACTCACATTTAGTCACATGTCATTGGGCGGACAAATGGTGTTTGTTCCAGCCAAGGCCAGAATTAAGAAATGAATCACAACTCTGCCTTACCTCAACTCTCTATATGGGAGAGATCAAACAGGAGACAGAGAGAAGAGAGAGAGAGAGAGAGAGAGAGAGAGAGAGAGAGAGAGAGAGAGAGAGAGAGAAATAATGATGACAGATAAGCCGTTGTTATGACCAGTGGTGGCTACCATGCCTTCATAAGCAGTGACTAGTAGCTTCATAGATGTATTCATTATTCAAAACAGAGAGAAAAGAGAGAGAGAGAGAGAGAGAGAGAGAGAGAGAGAGAGAAAGAAAGAAAGAAAGAGAGAGAAAGAAAGAGAAAAAAGAGAAAGAGAAATAGAGAGAGATAAATACATTAACATTGTTTATATTAAAGCACTACAACATGACTCATCATGTGTGATATCAGAGTGATGATATCTCCTGAACTATTCTCTTGATTAGACCAAGTTCCACTCTCATTCCCTTGACTAACCTTGGCTCAGGCACCGTGGCTGTCAAACCCAATCAACATGAACACAATGTTAGATAGTCATCTTGATTGGGGGAGGGCTGATGCACAGTCCCCATCCTCTTCTGCTGCACCTCCTGTTATACAGGAAGAGTCACAGGAAGAGCCTACACATCACCTTCTCACAATTGTGTGTGTGTGTGTGTGTGTGTGTGTGTGTGTGTGTGTGTGTGTGTGTGTGTGCGTGTGAGTGGGTGGGTGGGTGTGTACATGCGTGTGATGATTGGACAGTAAGCATGCTCTCATACACTTATTGTTCTTCAGCTTGACAGGGGTCAGAGGTCACCTCTTATGGAGCGTGCTCAGTGACCAACATCCTTCCTGCCTGTGTCTGTCAGGCTAGTACGCCACATGGTTTTCCCTGTAAAGATCTTCACAGATGTCATATCCTATTTCTTTTCTGCACCAGCCCCATTGCTGTTAGAAATAACCTTCTTGCAATTCTTTATCCATGACAGGGGTGGCCAAACTCATCAACAGGAAGAGGTCCAGTGAGTATACAGGCTTTTTTGTTTCAACAGACAAACACACCTGCTTCAACTAACCCAAGTCTTGATTGAAGACTATGATCTGTGGATTTCTTAAATGAGGTGTGTTATTGCCTGGTTGGAACAAAAGTATGCATCCACACCAGCGCTGTGCGGATAGGTTTGGTCACCCCTGTATATAGGCCAATCATTACCATTCTCCAAAACACTTAGCCTATTTGAGTTTATTTGAATTTATAGTGCATTTTACCCAAAGGTCACAACACACTGTACAAGTAATACAAAAGTAGCCTACAAGACAAATACTAAATACAATACAGTTTTAAAACACAGATTGCAGAAATATAGGGTTTTAGCCTGGATTTAAAAGATGAGATTGATTCAGCCTCCCTGACATGGATTGGCAGACTATTTTAAAGCAGTATAGTATCCATGTCTAGTCTGCAAAGTATACATTTATCCATATCTAATTCAAAGGACCTGCTGCACATTAATCACATTAGTCTGAGGATGAATTAGATCAGTGGTCATGTAAATCAATTTGTATCCTTTCATATAATATATTGCCCAATCAATATTGCTTACTGGACCTGCATCTGCTGTAATTCTGTTACATAAAGTCATACAGAAGTCTACCCTCATTCTGCTGCCATGTGCCAACTCTGAATCAAGGCAGGTCAGGATATTGGAGGAACTCTGAAGGCTCAACGCAACAGCGTCCTCTGTTGGACACCGAATGAAACTGCCAGCACTAAAACATGAGCTAGATAGAAAATACATGTGTTTTTCACTTTCTTTTACGTTTTTTCACTTTCTTGACATGAAGAGAAATACCCCATGAAAATGATTGTTTGGTACCTGGACCTCAACACAGTATTTAACAAGGTATCCATTATTGATGGTACATACATCAAATTGAACTCATTGTTGTTCTTTTCTGATATTCAACTTTCCAAACATCTGGAGTGGAGGATATCTCTGTATCTGTTTTTTTGCGTTTGTGTGAACAGTGTGTTTTAGTATGTGTTCTAGAGCTAGTCCAACCTGTCTTAGAGCAGGAGCTTGGGGAGTTACAAGAGAACAGGGAGAGTCTAACTGCTGCACCATCTGCACAACTTCTCTCTGGCTCTTTGATTTAATCATGGATATCTGTGAAAGATATCATCCTCTCCCTCTCCCTCCCTCTCCCTCTCTCTTTCACTCTGTCAAAGATATCATCCTCTCCCTCTCCCTCTCTCTTTCACTCTGTCAAAGATATC
Source organism: Argentina silus (assembly GCF_951799395.1). NCBI lineage: Eukaryota > Metazoa > Chordata > Actinopteri > Argentiniformes > Argentinidae > Argentina > Argentina silus. Next base: position 7,554,959 of record NC_139670.1, on the reverse strand, counting down.
ATCCTCTCCCTCTCCCTCCCTCTCCCTCTCCCTCTCCCTCTCTCTTTCACTCTGTCAAAGATATCATCCTCCACCACCTGCGATATCTGACAACATCCTTGGTTGAGAGGTTGTTTCTTGGCTTCATTTTCCAGTTGTTGAAAACATTTCTCTGCCCCCCCCCCCCCCCCCTCTCTCTCCAAAACCATTGCAGTAAAACACAGAATAGTGAAGAAAGCACAGCCAGTTTTAAGAAATATTAAATTAAAATATAAATAATATAATAGTTTAAAATAATAAATATTTCATCTGTGTGAGTTCACTTTGACTTTGGGTAATTTTGCAATAATTAGATCAGTCTTGAGACTTACAAAGAAAAACATGGACATGGAGAATGTTGGGTGCAATTCTCGCTCAGCAGTATAAAAAACGTTTTATTCCCAAATTATCTAAAACCCTGATATTTCAGCCATGCACAATCAAACAGGGCCAGGGCCATACTGGGCTGGGTTGGCGTGACATGATATGCCAGCCTGTGGTGTGTGTGTGTGTGTGTGTGTGTGTGTGTGTGCGTGTGTGCGTGTGTGTGTGTGTGTGGCAGCAGTGTGTAGAGCAGAAGAGACTGTCATGAGGGACACATTGGAGCTCTGGAGTGGAAGATGGAACTATTTTCTTCTAGGAACACAGCATTTAGTTGAACCTGTATGAGATTTAAAAGTCATTGGACTACCCATGTGAACAGGGAATTAACTGCTTGGGACTATGTGATTATGACAAAGTGAATGCAAGATAATTGATGGATGATTCTCTGTGAGTTCAACAAGAAGAAATTCATTAATAGGCTACTATTTTAAAAGAAAAGAAGCTGTCTCAACCTGTGGAAAAAATATATCTTTAGTGTGTTTCTTGGCTATCCTTCATTCGAAATGAATTTGGTGAATACAGTTCTTTCATTATTTTCACACATTTGAACAGTTTTTTGGGAGTGTACATACTTTTTCAATTACAATGACTACTCTTTGTTTCTTAGAATTCCAATTCTAGTAGTTAGTAGTTTAATTAGTTGTTCTAATCTCGGAAACCTAGAATTAGTGAGACTATTCTTGTTCTAATGAATCAAAGTTACCAAAAAGTACCTATTTATTAATTATCATAAAATTGACTTTTCATTTTGTAATTTCTCAGTGGATACCAAGTAAATAGCAGGCTGTAAAACAAAGCATGTTTTTGTGTTGGGGGGCAGGCCACTCCTTAGCACTGTAGATGGGCCCGTAAAGAGATCCTGTTTTCTTCTGAGTCAAGCTGTGATGAGTCATGCCTCTGTAACAACTGATACAGGGTCAGATATTCTTCATCCCCAATGGTTAAAGTTAGGATTCAGGGCTGAGGGATTAGATCCAAGGTCTGTGGATAGGGGGCAACTTCTACCTTGAGTAACACAGTGTCACACAGTGTTCTTGTCCAATCCAATCCAAGTAAATGCTCTTTTTGTTGAGTCACAGGGGGTTGAGATGGTTGACATGGGTGACGTTGGGTCCTGGGGTTGGGCATCACCCTGGCCTCCACCCCAACCAGACCCCCAGCTTGTGGTGCTGATAGGAGCAGCTGGAGGGCTTTATCACACCGGCATGTCCCACACCACAACCCCCTCCCTCCCTCTCTCTCTCCCTCCCTCCCTCCCTTTCTGAGAAGCCACAGCCTGGCCACAGCCTCTCTCTTCCAAGGCTTGATCAAACCAAACACTCTCAGCACAGCCACGACAATAGTTGATTTACAAATGAGATATTGATTGGATAGAATTTGGAACTCTAAGTATATGGCCACAGCACATAGAGATGCAACACATGGAGGATTGCCAGTTTGATAGAACTACAGCTTTATTTCAAATATGAAATGGAAAACTAGCACTATTTGTCGTGCTTGAGCATTTTCAATACAGAAATAGAGCAGTTTTTTGTGATTTGGTATTTCTGTTATGGGATCTTAACACTGAGCCTCCCCACTAACATAAAACATATACAGAAACTACAAATAAATTCCCTTGTATTCGTATACAGATAATGTATTTAACTCTGAAACACAAGCATATCAGCAAGTAGAGGGCACTTACATCCTGAAAATAAGGCCTTTCTGACAGTAAGATGATTTAGTACTGTTTCAAACTGCATACTGTAAGTCCAAGTTAATTGCCTAGCCCTGAATCGCAAAGATTAAGAGAAGGAGGAGATCAGACCACAAATTCAACAAGGGAACTTATTTAAACTACAAGTCTATGAGCCATTACCTAGGAGGATTTCGTTATGAGGCATTAGTGGGCCCAACTCCATATTCACCATTTGGGAAACACATCCAAATCCATTGGTCATGGCGACTAGACAGGGCCATAGCCTACAGCATTCCTGTATGTAGTATCATATTCATCACAAACGACCACTTCAGGTGCATATCGCTATATAGGCCTAAACAAACATTTGTCACACGCCTCAGCATGACGCAGATCAGAAGACGTCGAGTCAGAATCGTCTCCTGCGCAACTTGCCCACCCTCACGTGATTGTTTCTCTGTAGCGTTGAGAAGGAAAACAACCCAGAGCGAGTAGTAGGCTACGTGCGCTGTTACCATTTACCTCATAATCTTTCGGAAAAGTTGATAAATCCGTTTCAAAATTATCAGAAAACTCCTCTTAATAGACGCATTAGTAACGACGAAAATGGTTGACTAATACTTTACGCAGACCTGTGCCGTGCGCCCAGCAATATACCATACATCTCTTTTCGTGGTCTCAAGTGTGGACTATTGACGCTTTCTGGATTTTCAACCTTATCTCAAAACATAAACTTGCTGGTTGCAATGCTCTCCAAACAAGAAAGAAAGCTGCTTGTAAAAATATGGGATAAAATGATCCCAGTGGCTGCCGAAATTGGAGCAGAATCCCTTCTGAGGTATGTTTTTGAGAATAATTTAAGTACACTGCAAACGTCTAGACTGCACTTTCCTTTTTCACAAGATACATGTGGCCAAATTGATTAGTGCCGCCAATGTTTGGCGAAGAGTGATATAGTTATATCATATAATGCTTATGGTTTCTGTTTCTGTTATTGAATCAGGATGGTTGAAATCAGGAATCAAGAAGGGTGTTAACATTACTACATTTCCAAAGCTTTGGTTATTATCCACTTATTATCCAGTAATGCATGCTGGGTTCAAATTAGTTTACCGTCATTTGGTGACGATTACGCAGACGCAATAGCTATAGGAGGGGCCAACAGCTAGTGGCCTAACCTGAACCCTTTTCCCTTGTCAGGATTGGAAAGGTTATTACTTAGATTCCACCCAGTATTGCCCTGTAACTCTGTTTTGGCTCCATGTAGAATCATTTCCACAGAGAGGGTTCCATATGGCACCAAAGGGTTCCATATGGCACCATAGGGTTCCATGGCACCAAAGGCTTCCATGGCACCAAAAGGGATTCTTCAAAGTGTTCTCATACAGGGACAGCCGAAGAAGCCTTTTTGGTTTTAGGTAGCCTTTTCTTTCAAGAGTGTATAGGAAAAGATTGAGCTATGCCTGTTCTTCAGGCCACACCTAGTATGGATTGGATTGGGAATTAGGCATAATATGGTCTCCAAACAGCAACCCAAATGTATCCATTCATATATTATTTATTGCAGGATGTTCACAACTTTTCCTAAAACGAAGACATACTTCGCGCACCTGGACGTCGGTCCTCGGTCTCCACAAATGCTCTCCCTCGGGAAGAAGATCGTCCTGGCGATAGCAGAGGGGGCCAGAGACATCAGCCAGCTGACCGTCACTCTGGGACCACTCCAAACACTGCATGCTTACAAGTTGAGAATAGATCCCACTAACTTCAAGGTGCCTATCTTTTTTCATAATCGTTTACGGCAAGCAAGTCATTTGATCAATGTCATACTAGTAGTAAAGTAATATACAAAAGCTGTTTAAATCCCTTAGAGGCCTGATTTTGCACAACATTTACACAAGAACAAGTGGTGTTATTTTTTAGAGGGAATAAATCATAAAAGATACAATAACATTCTAAACACATAAATCACCAATATGGTGGGGCCACTTTGCACTGTTGCAAATACATTGTAAATGTAACCCGTTGTCGACTCTGAATCATGCCTTATGCAGTTTCTGATTTATTTATTTCTCTTGACAGCTTCTTTCTCACTGTATTCTCGTGACCCTGGCCTGTCACATGGGGGATGACTTCACTCCTGTTGCGCACGCGGCCATGGACAAGTACATCTCAGCGTTCTCAGCCGTGCTCGCGGAGAAATACAGATAAAGAGCATTGTAGCCTGTCATACAAACCACACGTTGCTGTTCCATTATTATGTTGAGAGTTCGTTATTCGTGTCTCTTTTTGCAATAAAAGTTTACAAAGAACACATTTCCATCTCTGTTTTGTCATTATTATCATAACATATGTTGTTGCTTCACTATATCAAAAGAAAAAAGAATTGGGACAGGTCCCTCCGTGCTTGGAGGCTGCCTTGCTATTCCGTGCTGCAATAGCGCCCCCGTTTGGGAACATGTCCATTTGGCATCATTTTGTGTTAGGTCTATATGAAGTCGTATGATTTAGCTTATATGTATGATGTAGCCTACAAAATATATTTTATTGTCATGCCAAGCTCATTGAAACAGCATGTAGCTTCCTTCAAACATCAGACAACTGTTCTTAAAGTTGCAGTCTTTGTAGGAGTCGTTGTCCATTGTCTTCTCTCTGATTGCGTGCGCAGTTCAGAACCGTGGCGCTGTCCATATCAGTGCTGAAATGACAGTTCTGCGTGTCAAACCCGAACCTGGCGTTGGGCGGCGCTATCCGCGGTGCTGAACTATCCGTTGAATACGGCATAGCTAACATGATGAGCATGCTGTAATAATCTTGTTTTTAATGCAATGATGAATATGCTATAATAAAATAAGTCTATAATATCTACTTCGGTTTTTTAACGTGAAATTTCGCCAGGGAACCAATGAGTTAAGTAGCCTAGACGCCAAGCTACTTAGTAAAAGACAGTGTGTTACAAAGAGCTTACACCTAGTGGAGTTTCAGTCATGACTTTGTTTATCAATAACCTCACTAAGACACTTTTTTGGCTCATCGAGCCTACTCAAAAAGCATCAATAACGTCAAAAGGAAACATTATATTTTAAACATGTCGTTTATTTTTGTATGCTCTTGGGTCCCGCATAGACGGGGAGAACGGGATCATTCACCCAAAGGGCCTTTAGTGGTACTGCCTGCTCAGGGCGGACACGACCACGGCCAGGAACTTCTGGAAGGCGTCCTGCATCGCGGGGGTGAAGGCTAGACCCATCCGCCCGGCAACGACCACGGTCAGAACTTCAGCCAGCAGCTATTAAGTGAAAGATAGAAACACACAATCAGTTTTAGTTGTATGGGCTTATTTGAATAGTCCAAAAGTTTGTATAGAGGCAATAGTAAATCAAATGACGTTCCACCAATGTCTGAGCAACTATTTCCCCCTGTTATTCCAGTGGGTTTGCTGTTATTTGAGATTAATCAAATAATTCATAAACCATTAAAAGGCCGCTTTGTCCAAACCTACCTTGAAGTTGTCGGGATCGACGTGTAGTTTCTCGGAGTGCAACACACTCAGGGCAGAATATGTGTTCTTGATGTCGTCCATGTTCTTCAGAGCTCTGTCCAGACCGTGCAGCACCGTTATACCGTGAGCAGCAATCATTGGGTTGCTCAGGATAGCCTCAGCGTTGTACAAGTTACCAAACCCGCCGAAATACCTCTGGGTCCAGGGGTACACAATCAGGCACCTACGGGAACGGAAAGCAAAGTGTGACGTGCTGAACATAAAAAACAGCCATTATGGATAATGCGGCAAAATACCGCTGAGTCCAGGGATAGACGAACAGGCATTTAAAATGAAAGTTATCATTTTAATTCCTCTGCAACTTTTCATGCAGGCTAGACCAAAATCTGTGGCCCGAAGTCTTTAAACCAAGTCCGTAAGAATTTTGAGCAGTTATTTTGTAAGTAGGCCTTTCTGACATTGTAATTTGACGAGACTTTGTAATTGACATTGTAATTTGATGTTTATCCAATCATTTCAAAGATGGAAATGTAAACATTCTTGTATGATGTTCATTTATAATTAGAGAGAGTAATCAATTAGGATACCACTTACCTGGCTAGACTTTCTGGGCCAACAGAATCATAGTCGAGCTTCTCGAAGATCTCTGTGATATTAGCGCGCTCTTCATCTGTCCACTGGACCATTTTGACAGTTTGTAAGGTTTCTTGAGTTGCACAGGAAACATGTAAAACGGACCAATGCCCCGGGGTTTATATAGGCTACAAAACACCCCGCCCATAGACTACTTAGGAGGCCACATCTGGCTGTACCTGAATTAATCAGATATGGATTTTAAGGTTGGACAAGTGCATATCTGCTTAGTTTAGATAAAGCGAGTCCGTCTAATTCTTAAAAAAAAAACGTGTTTCCTCGTGCAGACATTCGAAGTAGCCTATTTTCGATGTGGAATTTCGTTTAGAGCAGTATATAGCAATGCGTTTTGAAAACACTAAGAGTGGATTGAAATTCAGTGGAACAAATTTCATAAAACCATTTTCAATTTTCAATTTGCTGAATAGCAAGTAACTTCTTGCAATGGGTCTCATTTATTGTGAGTGTTTATTTTAGTCGAAATTAGCCCTTTCTTTCTTTTTTTCTAGCACGTGGATTTGTTTTGTTAATTACAATATATTTCATACAATGTACGCTACATTGTTTGATCCAGTGCAAACATACATTGGATTCAGGCAAGCGTGTGTTTGAGGTTTTCATGTTTAGAAGAATAGGATTATAATAATACAGTCGAAAAAAATATATTCAGGCTATTTAATCATAAATTACATGCACATTATGATATCAAATTACCGATTATATATTAACATATGCATAGAAAATGATGATACATATATACGATGAAGATTATGACAATTTGCTTTAAATGTTGTTTTTGTATATATTGGCTATTTGATGAGTTACAAAGACTACTAGTGTTATATCATGATCAATTATGAAATACCCCAAACAAGGGTTAAGGCTAATAGAAAATGAATTAATTTGTAGTAAAATACTCATCTTTATTACTGATTGATCCACAAGATGTTCATTATATTGACTTCAAGTCAAAGACTTAAATCAAAGACGTTTCCAGGAGCAATTTCATGTAATTCATTTATATCAATGAAATATTAGAATTGCGACTGTCATAATGCCATCATCAGTATTCTGCTCGTTTTTTGTTTTGTTATTGTTTTTGTTTGCTTGTATATTTTTATTTGTTCTATGTCTTTTGCTTCGCATAGATTGCTTTCTACAAACCCGGTAAGCTATATTTTTCTTATCATGACCTCGAGATAGTAGGCTTATAACCAATCAACATCTTATTACCAGTTAACAACCTCAAACGTGTTAGTTACCTCAACCATGGATAACCAGTTCACTACCTCATCAATATCATTCAATGTCCACAAGCATATAAACACCACCAGAGAAACTTTTGTTTTCATTGATTGCACGTTTTATTTCTCAATCAAAATAATTATTTTCCCACTGGGGACCACAGCAGGTGTATGCGCTGGTCGTTTAGCGGTACTTCTCGGCCAGGGCCAGGGCCAACAGGGCCATGAACTTGTCCACAGCAACATGGATCTGAGGGGTGAACTCCTCACCGAACAGCATGGCCAGCACCACCAGGATACAGTGGGACAGGATCTGAGGAGGGACACAGAAATTACCAAGGTTCAGTTTAGGTTTGAGGTAAAGTAGGTCTGTAGTGGACCAAATATTGTCGCAATTATTTCTGATGATCAAACTGAGATGTCGCCAACAATAGAATAGACACAGGCTATTTAAATCAGAAGTTACTGCGTTTCGTGTATTGGCTAGCTTATATTCACCTTGAAGTTGACGGGGTCAACCCTAAGCATGAAGGCGTGCAGCTCGCTCAGGTTGAGGAGACCTCCGACCAAGTCGTCGATTTTGCCGACAGCCTCGTACACGCCACCCATGATGGTGATGCCGTGCTTCCTGACAGGGGCAGACCCTGGGGTGATCTCCTTCCAGTGGGCGAAGTAGGACTTGGTCTGGGGGTACACCAAAATCATCCTGCAGGAGGATAAATAAGAGATGAGGATGAGCTGGTTCTGCCTTGACGTGAGCTCAATGAGAAAGTAATTCGAAAATAAAGGTGTCTTTCCTATTTGTAAAATGTCTTGAATTGAATTAGTTTCAGTGGATTTAAACCATTGAATCTCGTTAGTTACCTGGAGAGAGCTTCAGTTCCGATCTCCTCGGACCTGCTGGAAACCTTTCCGAAGAAGTCCCTGACGATAGTCTTTTCCTTGGCTGACAGACTCATTTTGGCTGGAGGGCTTCTGTACCACACAAGCTATTCAGAGGATGAATGAAGCTTTAGAAGGATCTGAACTTTAGATGAACTTGAGACCTCTTTTATGGTCCCAGTTCATCCTACAAGCTCCACCCCCACTTTTCTATTGGCTAGGATGAGATCATTGAGTAGAATGGTGAGGAGAGTGATTGTCACTGGGTCATCACTGAGTTCTGTGAATTAAGGGTGTTGCCTGCTCTTATCGCTTCTTGCTAAATATGGTAGAGCAAATCCTATGGGTTTCACATAGTCGATTTCAATAATAGAAATAGGTGCGGTGACCTAGTGTAGGCTATAATTGTATGTGGAACACGTTCTGAATTATTTTTCTAATTATTACAAATTTCATGCATGTTTATTTGATAACACTTTATCCCGAGAGTCACCTGGATGGGGACAAACTGTTAACTAATTATCAACTAACTATCAACAAACCTACACTTAACCCTATGTAGCTTATATCGATGCATAATGAACGTGTATGTTGCCAGTTCATAGTTGGCCATAGTTTTCTGTCGAACACAATTATAAATATTGATGTTAAGGACAACTCGAGGTTAAGTTCTGACATCCTAACTACACCTAAACATAATTGTGGCCAATAAATGAAGATTTTCTCAATAAATAAATAAAACTAAACATATGAAAAGAAAACAATTCTTGACTTATGATATAACTTTGACGCTTGTGACTACATATATTGCTTGAGACGATCCCAGGAGTGAAAGTAGCAGCAGTTGCTTTTCCCCATCAGGATAATTAATTCATTAAATAGACCAAGGGACCAGAACGGCCACGGGTTAAAGATTTGGGGTAATTTTCTATTTAAAAAGTATGTTGGATGGTTGACTCCCCTTTCCACTCAAATACTTTTCTCAGATCTTGGAGGTGTGTACAGTGTGTAGTTAAAGATAACACTTGTGTTGCCATTCTTATCTACACAAACTAAATATAGTTCACAGCTGGAAGAGATGCCATGTGTATGTTGATGCTTTGCGTCACCTTCAGTGTACTGTGAACAAAAATCACATGTAGGCCTTGCTCCTCAGTGGATATCGAAGAAAGTATCAACCTTGCATATATGAGTCACCTCCGGTTTCTAGGTTGATGTATTGAAGCAAATTGATAACCACAAGACAAATCTTTTTGCTAAAATACAACAACGTACAAGTATGTCCACTGTGTCAAAGAAAACGAAAATAATCATTTAGTCATTTATGTTGGTGATTAATAAACGCGGATCGATATGATATATGCCTACAGTATAGCCCCACATTTAATTTAACCGTTGAAGTGCTGAGCTGCTCAACCCATTGATAATACAGGGCTCAACCACAAGACTTTGGAAACTAGCATTGTTTTATTGTTTCAGTGTTTTGAATTATTTATTATTAACAAATGCGCATCCCTTTCGTGAATAATGTCCTTACTTATGTATTGCTATTTCGATGTTTTTAACACGTATGGACTTATTTTCATTTGTTGACAACAATTATGGTGAAGCATTCCTTCCCCATTTCCAAAATAGTCACAAACACTTCTCACAATATTATACATGTAATATAGTTTTCTTTCCAGACAGAAATACAGTTAGGTCTGCACTTGACGCAAATATTCGAGTTCATTTGGTTGGATTTTCTCACAATTCAGGTTTAAATAAATGTTTAAACTCAAATGTGTTACCCTATGTCTATAACCAACATGAATAGGTGTAATCAAACCATATAACCCTTCAACCCTTGGATCATTTTGGGTAATGTGCCATCCGAGAAGAATTACGCACGGTAAAAAGACCACACACGCTCAACAAAATTTGCTTCAATGCATATTTTATTTTTTAATTGAGAAGAAAAACACGTGAGCACATAATCTGTCTCCTCTGTGGGGTACGTTGGCTGGATCTAGTGGTACTGCCTGCTCAGGGCGGACACTACAACAGCCAAGAACTTCTGAAAGGCGAACTGCATGGCAGGGGTGAAAACGTTGCCCATCTTCCCGGCGATAACTATGGTGAGGCAGTCAGCCAGTAGCTGGAAAGTAATAACAAATAATATATGGATTAGATTTGTTATCCTGCTTCGATCGTATGTGGTGGATGACATCATGTTGCATTTCCCCGAAGAAGCTATAGTGTTCTTAGGAACGGAGATCTTACCTTGAAGTTGTCGGGATCTACGTGCAATTTCTCGGAGTGCAGCTCGCTCAGGGTAGTATAGGTGTTCTTGATGTCGTCCATGTTCTTCAGAGCTCTGTCCAGACCGTGCAGCACCGTTATACCGTGAGCAGCAATCATTGGGTTGTTCAGGATAGCCTCAGCGTTGTACAAGTTACCGAACGCGCCGAAATATCTCTGGGTCCAGGGGTACACAATCAGGCACCTGCGGGAAAGGAGAGCAGAGTGCGACGTGTTGAACAACAAAAACAGCCATTATGGATGATGTGGGTATACACAATTTCTATATGCCAATGTGAATGTAGTTAATCTTCAGCTACAATGCTACAATACTACAATACCTATCGCATAATCTTCACATACCTGGACAGAGCCTTGGGTCCAATGTCGTCATAGTCTAACTTGGAGAAGATTTCTGTAATGGCCGCGCGCTCTTCTGCTGTCCACTCAACCATGTTTGCTCGTGATGGTTTTAGGTTCTTGAGAGAACCCGAGTCATGAATCGATTCTTCCACATACCCCTTATATGACAATGTCCACTCCACCCCAAGACGAACAAGCCAACATGATTGGTTGGAGATATACACCCACCAAGCACTTTCTTAGGAACACATGTACATCTTCTCATGGTGGAGGTGGTGTAATGATGTGAGGAATGTTTTTCTTCTCTTCATGGCCACAATTTACCCATCTTCTAATGACTACTTCCAGCATGATAATGCACCATGTCACAAAGCAAAAACCGTCTCAGACTGGTTTCATGAACATGACAATGAGTTCAGTGTTCTTCAGTGGCCTTCCCAGTCACCGGATCTGAATCCAATAGAACACCTTTGGGATGTGGTAGAACGGGAGATTCACAGCTTGAAAGTGCACCTGAAAAATCTGCAGGAATTGTGTGATGCAATCATGTCATCATGGACCAGAATCTCAAAGGAATGTTTCCAACATCTTGTGGAATCAATGCCACGGAGAATTGAGTTTTGAGAGCAAAGGGAAGCCCTACCCAGTATTAGTATAGTGTTCCTAATAAAGTGTTAAGTGAGTGTAGGTCCTGCAGATAATGCCGTGATGCAATGTTTCTTGGTGTTTTTCTTATTATAGGTCCTCTGCTACAATGGTTTTCAGTGATAAAGGTGAATCCATAGCAGTTGTAATTTTAACGAATTAATGGCCCGAAAGACGTGAAGATTATTTAAATCACGTTGTCCATATGATTTGTATGAATGAATCCCGTAAAATAAGTTCTGACATTCAGCAACAAACAATCTAGGTCTGCACATATCATTAACTTTTATTCATGATGCTCCTCAATTAAAACACTATTTAAACACGCTAATGACTCTTTGATAAACTCACATTATCACTGACAAAACTATTTCAGCATGGTTTGTATTGCCAATGATTATCCAAAATACAGTGAATAACCACGATGTTTCGCTAATACGAGGTTGCCGTCATCGTGGTGTTCTTCAAACAGACAGTTCTTATTCATGGCTGTTTCTGAGGTTGCACTATAGTCCCAAATAATCACATATCACGATTTTGTTATTTGAACTAAATGTCGTGATATGTGATTGTTTGCAGCTAACTGGCAGATCTATTCGATACCAATGTGTTGATGGCATTAGTAGTGCATTTATTTCGCTATACAACCTTGATAAACGATTATCTCATTAGACACGCAGTTTTCTCATCCTTAGACTTGTTATCTGCAGAAAACAACATGTGTATTATCTCCCGCAGCAAGACCCCCACCCACCAAACACTCTAAATTAAGATGTTTTCGATTAAGAACATTTCCGAACCACATCCGTGTCATGATAAATATGCATTGGCGTTTATTTTTTTAATCGATAGTGCAATCATTAATTGCATGAACCAAGATATGTTGCCCAAATATATACAAACACGATAAGAGGGCTATTTATACATTAGGGGGTGTTTTTTCTTACTGAACGTGAGAACTAGCCTATTTGAATGTGGTGAAACTGAATTAGACTGAAGAGATTAATTCATAATTTCTCTACACCATAACGGCTCGAATTTTGAATGATAAGTGCATATCCCTAAACGATGTCAAACAGAAGTGTGATGTGTCCTATACTAGAAAAGCAAATCACATAATACAACGTCAAGGAATGTGTCAGTTATTCATCATCACCTTTATCACACGTTTGGTGCAGAATAATCAAATGAAACAACATAGATAAAACAACAGAAACCCCTCCTTCTTCCCATTTTAGGCAATATGTAATACGCCCGTCGGGGGGTGAGTGTTCCTCTTGTCCCAGCATGTCACAATGATAACATTTATTTGTACTTTTTTTTTATTTTAAGTTTCAATTGTCTTTACACAATCACTGGAAGTTTCAATCCTAACTCTTGTTTATTATACATATAAAGGGGATGCAATAGTTGACTGAAAGAAGCGATGAAACAAAAATGATTACGTTCCCAGACACTTCCGCCCAATAGCCTGGTGTTAAGGTTACACAATTACAGACAACTTGGAAGAAAGAATGTTCCGGTATGATATCTACTGCTCTCTGGTGACATCTGCTGGTGTACATATATATTGACAAGTAACATTTCTATCTTCATTGTCACACGAATCTAACATAAATGTTACAACATAAAGTTAAAGATTTTGTATCATTAAAATTACAAGCACCATAGGAGGTCAAATGTTTTCCACAGAAATCGAATATTACAGGTGTAACGTGTTAATTCATGATGATTCGCATCTTCTCATCACCAAGCACCAGTCTGGAAAAGAAAAGGGTGATTTTGTGAATTAACTATAGGCCTAACCCTTATTAAGATAACTGTACAACACTGATAAGGCTATCCTACTGTTCAACTTAGAAACGCTGGTGTCTGCTGTTCATGTCATGTCCACACAGAGGAGCTTACTGCTTAATAAATCAAGACCAGTCAGCGTGAATCAATCAATTAATCAAGCACTCTGAACTCATGCAGCAGAAGGTGCTTATCCACTCTGCCTGATCAAAAGTCCAAGCAGAGGTGGCACATGTCTTACCTTACGAGAGCCGCTGCCACTAGCCCTCCAGTGATGGGCCCTACCCAGTAGACCCAGTGGAAGGACCAGTAGTTGGTCATCACTGCTGGGCCCAGAGCCCTGGCTGGGTTTAGACAGGTCCCAGATACATCCCCCCTGCACCAGCAGACAGACAGAGTTTAATACAGGACACTGAGGACTCAGCTGCTGTTTGGTGAAAACAGCCTTAACAGTCACAGGACAAAAACCATGAAAACTGGTGAAATATTCTCAGCCTATGGAATTTGATACCTCAGAGCAGGTAAGAAACAGATATATATCTTGCTACTGTATATTAATGAATATACTCTTAGGGTTAGGGTACAGTATAACATGATATCCAGTGCATTCACACTTTCAACTCACCCAGCCAGGATATTGATTATGACAGTGCAGCCCACCAGGAAAGGTGCCATGGGACTTTTGCTTTTGCTATTGACCGCCGCCAGCAGCACTACCATGGTAACCAGGCAAGTCATGGCAACCTCTCCAAAGATGGCCCCAGCCAGCTGATCGTCTGATTTGAGGATAGTAAACGCTGCTCCTGTGGCGTTGAGGTAACGCTCTTTTGGTGTCATCATCTGAGGTGGATGTTCATAAGCATGATAAATTAATATAATTCTACCTGTATGTTTTGGACTATGAAAATACGCATGAAACTATGATGAAGTGGTTATACTGTATGTATCTTATTGCCTTGTTGTACTGCCTACTTGTTGCCAAACTCACCTTTGCCATTGCAGCTCCCAACACTCCCCCAATGCACTGGCTGACAAGGTAGGGGCCGACCATTAGGAGCTGCATGCCTCCACACAGGTAGATGCCAATGGTGAAGGGAGGGTTGAAATGGGATCCACTACATGAAGGAAGGAGACAGTTGTTTTTAGCTCAAGTGGAAGCCTATGGTCAGATCAGGATTGTACATCACAGGAGCTGAACTTTCCCATGCAGAAATGAGAGTATCAAGTTGCATAGTAAAGAGAATCCCACTAAGTACAGTGACAACATACTCCCAATCTTTTCGAAGGGGCACGGATTTAAAATCAATGTTGTTGGATTTGTTTGGGTAAAATAAAATCGCATGCATTCTTTTTTATTCTGGAAGTAGATAGAAATTCAGTTTCCATGTGCACGACACCACTTCGGGTGACTACAGGACCCTCCTACTGTACCTGATATTATCCATGCATGCCACCATGACTGCCACTGCCAGGCCATGTACCAGTGCTGGCTGCACCCTGCCCGCTGCCTCCACGTTCTCGATGACCGACACACACCCGATGAACACAAAGAACATGGTCCCCACCAGCTCACCTAGGCAGGGCTGGAACAGGCGCTCATAGGTGTTTGGAGGGCGGGCCTTGGGCAGCTTCTTGGTGTCCTTCACCAAAGTTGAGTCTGTATCATCCAGCTCCATTTTCTCCAATCCCATTGTATCTCTCTTGTTTAGGCTTCAATGGGAGACTACTGTATGTCTGTCTGAGGTGACTGAAGGACTTGTGAAGGTGTCTTGAGAATTTATAACACTGGCAGGCTGAAGTGTCATTGCTCCATTGCTCCATAAAACCAGGAACAATGTGTATCCAGATTCACCTCAAATGGCCTGTCTATCACCTTGACCTCATTTGGCGCAGAGGGCTTTGATGGAAGCTGTTTATTCCAGTTTAACAAAGGCCCTCTTAGCCTAGAGTGTGCCAGCTTTGCAGGACAGCGCAGCATCAAGGGGAAACACGTCATTCTCATACTGTCCAATCTTTGTGCGGAACTTCTGGACATACTCCATATTCAACAGATATGAGGGTAATTGAGCTCCAGATCAAAGTCACACATTATTACTATCTCAAGTAAATGAAATGAGATAAGAAGGACTCCTACATGAGCATATACAGTACAATGGACTACTCACATGCTTTTGACTACATGCTGTGTATACTCATTTTACATTTACATTTACAACATTTAGCAGTTACAACAAGATCATTTAGCATTTACAACAAGATATACACATTTGGAACAAGTCTCAAGGATGCATGGAAAAGGTGCCAACATTGTTGGAATGATATTGATATTGGAATATCCAAAAGAAAAGATACGCATGTGAGTAAGTGTGATTTTAATGTAGTTCAATTCCGCAGCATTGTTTGATGCTGCATTCACACTTGCACAATAGCATCTCCTATCATCTCCTCAATTATAATCAACTACCAAAGTGTTCCATTTAAGACCTTTGAACCATAGGTCATATAAATAACTATATTGACTATTTTACTACACATATTAGGTAATCATTGTGTGAGAATGCTATATGCAGAATGCAAAATATTTTTAACACATGGATAATGAATTCACACAATTCCAGCTCAAAACAATACATTATTTTATTAAAATAATAATAACAAAATGCAATCTGTGTTAAGATGCAAAAATGCACATTGTTTTATATACAAAGGTTAATACATATACAGTTTATATACAAAGGTTAATACATATACAGTTTATATACAAAGGTTAATACAGACTATGAGGTGTCTAAATGGAGACCACAATACATTGAACACTATTCTACAGTCTGTATTGTTCAATCAATATTACATGAACAGAGCATAATGTTCAAATCAACTGGATATATTAAAATAGAATAAAAAGGAAACTGTATTAAAGTCTGCATTTACCACAGTCAAAAAGGCCCATTATAACACAGGACAGTGGGGTAGCTGTTTCTCAAAGACACTGAACTCACTTCAACACAACACGTGTCTTCTGGTCACCAAACAGCAATCTGTATGCAAGGGGGAAAGATATCACTTTGGTACGTAAATGATGATGGAGCACCGCAATACTTCAGCTTATTTTGTGGTAGCACACAGCATCTATGTTTTTTTTTAAATAGGACAAGTCTGACAATGTCATGCTGGAAATTCTACATTTTGATACAAGTCATTTTGATACAAGTCATAAACGTATGAAGTATACTATTCAGTATACTGTATAGCACGACATGTGTGGTGGAGTTTATTGTGCTCTACCTCATGAAGCTGACAGCGAAGAGGGTCCCAGCAATGGGTCCGACCCAGTAGATCCAGTGGTACTCCCAGTAGTTAGTTACTACTGCTGGGCCAAAGGCGCGTGCTGGGTTCATACACCCTCCAGATATTGCCGCACTGAAACAGCAACAGAACACACACCTCTGGTTACTTTAATTGAAAACTATTGATCAAACAAGGCGTCGTACCTCATCAGTAGCATAATCATTATCATGAGGTTGCAAACTCCTCACTGCTGTACTCTGTTGTTGTATTGAAAGTGTGGTGCTTTGAGCAATTTTCATTTCAATTCACCATTAATTATTCAAAAGCATTTTGTTATTATCATTATTATTATTATTATTTTTTTTTTTAAATCGCTGTCTGTAGATTTCAACGGCTACCCACAGATAGCGAGCCTTACCCAGCCAATATGTTTGCAGTCACGGTGAGGCCAATAAAGAGAGGAGCCAGCTGTGTGCGGGACCGGCCGTTGACGGCTCCCATACAGACCACCATGATGAGGGCGAGGGTAAGGACCATCTCTGCCACAGTAGCACCGACGACGGCGTCGGTGGTTTTAACCAGATTGAACGCTCCCCCTCCAGTGAGGTTAAAACTGGCGGCAGGGGAGACTACCTGTGTGAAAAGAACATCAGGACCCCATTAAACACATAGCTGCTTAAGATGGTCATTAGTCATTATCCAAGCTGAATAAACATGTCTATCACATCAAGACTTTATATTGTTTTGATGATTGAGATATATAGTAGCAGTAGCAGGACTGAAACTATTGTCATAGATTTATGATCATGATTTATCTTATAGTTATTTTGACAGGGAATGACACAATCAAAACATTAAAACACCCTGAATCATCAACAGTCAGATGCATTGCTTCATTATGCTTTGATTTCTCTTATATGGAGTGTACCTACCTTTGTCAAGCCTGCACCGATCATTGCCCCCAACATCTGGGCGACAACATAAGGTCCCAGTAGGATGAGGTCCATTCCCCCACACATATAAACACCCAGGGACACTATTGGGTTAAAGTGACCTCCACTGGTCACACACACACACACACACACACACACACACACACACACACACACACACACACACACACACCTGAATTAGTTCACGTGAATTTAATTGATTTGAATCAATCTCAATCTCCCACAAATCAAACTCAATCAAACACAAAATGTTGGTTTTATCACTCCTAAAATAATGTCACAACATTTAGACCTCAGTGGAGTGAGATTGTCCCATGTCTCAGCATGTCTTCACCTGATCTCCCCAAACATCATGATAGAAACTGCTAGAGCCAGTCCATGTGCCAGCGCAGGCTGTAGGCAGCCGGGGAGCCCAGCACTCCCAACAACAGACACACATCCCACAAATATGAAGAGGGTAGAACCCAGCACCTCAGCAAGGCAAGGCTGGACATAGCGCTCAAAGATGGTGGCTATTCTCCTGGATCTGTTGCCTTTGTCAGGGTCAGTCTCCTCTATGTCGGCCCCAGCTATGGTAAACAGCTCTGACTTGGACTCTGTCACTGACATCTTGCCTCAAGTCCACCTGCTCTGTTCACTGGTCAGCTGGAGTGCTCTTCATATACTGTAGTGCAGGGACATCGGGTGGGCTCAGGATGGCGTGGGAGTATTCAAATCCCCACATCCCTTTCCCATCATTATCACATCATTTGGCACAGCCGCAGTGCCAGAACATAGCAGGTATTATCAATGGCTGTTATAGAGGATCAGGGATCAGTGGAAAGAAAAAGGGGGCGGTCTGTCTTATCATTACATCAAAATAGCAGCTGTATAATTGTAATACTGAACTCAAAATAAAACAACAAGCTCTACCAAAGAAGGCATGCATGGTTGCAGCTCATAGGATTTAGGAATTAATCTTAGGATTTAGGAATTTGACATAATCACGCATTGTGTGGCCTCTCTGTGTGCGTTACATTTGCTCCAGTAACTTGACTCCCTGTCCATATGGCAGTGTTGTGGTGTCACAGTGCTGGTATCTGGACCCCACTGTACAAGGTCATAGTGGGTTAATGTTCCCAGAGAAAACAAACTCCAATAGAGCAACACAGCTGACCATGAGGACAGGACACTATAATCTATGGGGCTGACTATGTATAGAAACTCAAACAGAAACTCTACTTTCAGTGCCTGGTGTACTTTTATTTTCTGTTGAGTACCCTCTTTGGTGCAGATTAGAAAATTGTATTTGCATATCTATAATTCATTGAATTGGCAACAATATATATTCTGATAATTTTCCACATTTTGTGTTATAGACTCGATTTAAAATGGATTACATTTTCTCTCTGTCTCTGATAATTTTCCACATTTTGTGTTATAGACTCGATTTAAACTTGGATTAAATTAAAATAATTTTCCATCAATCCACACACAATACCCCAGAATGACAAAGCGAAAACAGGTTTTTAGAAACTGTAATTGATTCCTATGCAAATCAGAGACCCTATAAAAAAAAGATATTAATTCCATGAACTATTAAGATGGACTCAATTCAACTTATTGGGTGATTTTTTGATGAGATTTTTGCATTTTAGCTAATTTTAAGAGTGTCATAGCAAAGGGTCTGAATACTTATGTACATGAGGTATTTCTGTATTATATATTTTAATAAATTTACAGAAACTTCTAAAAAAAACGTTTTTGCTTTGTCATTCTGGGGTATTGTGTGTGGATTGATGGCAAATTATTTTAATTTAATCCATTTTAAATTGAGTCTATAACACAACGAAATGTGGAAAAAGTGAAGGGGTCTGAATACTTCCCGAAGGCACTGTATTCATGAAATGATGAGGGAGGCAAGGGTTTCATACACAAAAAGGACATCTTTATTCAAATGCAATAAACCTGCATTGTCATGTCATTGGTAAGATCTCTAGTGACTACTTTAATTCACTGAAGTGAAACTGGCTGCTTTACCTATTTCTTTCAGATGACTAACATGCAAATATAAAGCTATTGCTATTACTGTAAATCTATCAATTTCATTGAATCAAACAAATCAATAAAAAGTGCAATCAATATATCACCTCATTTCTCATAAGAAAATATCTGTCTTGGCAATACTTTTCTAAGTTCTAAATAAATAGCAACACTTTTGTCGGAAACACAATGGCACATAGACATTTTGACAAATAAATGAACAATCGTCAAAAGGAACAAAGTCATCCAAACGCTCTATGTAATCTATCTAGACTGTCTACATTAGAAACTGGCAGACAATGCCACCTCTGACAATTAGATCATGTTTGCAAATGAACAGACAAGTGCTTCAGTCATCGCTAGTGTAACTTTGTCATCACAACGCCAGAGTGATTGTCCCTCATCTTGAACAAAAACACACTGTGAGCACTTAGGGGATGCAAAGAAAACACAGAAAATGTTATTCTGCTGATGCCATGGATTTCCATACTTTTATTGGAACCAGACAGAATTGCAGTCTGCTGGTGCAGATGGCTTCCTTCTTCCTCTAAAGAACACTCCTATTGTTGATCATCGCAACGAGGAGCATGCTAGAGACCGTCTGTCCGGTCCATTATCAAAATGCAACCTGTGAGATACCTGGAGAAAGCAGATTATTAGATTAGATTAGGTTAGATTCAACTTTATTGTCATTGTGCAGAGTACAGAGTACAGAGAACAGAGACAATGAAATGCAGTTAATGATACTGTCTTTGGCCATTTTGTCTGTCAATTAACAGCACCATACTTTACATTGTGAATATCAAAGTGTAAAGGGGGGAAAAGCATGCTTGATAACAGGTTTGACCTATAACGTAATCCTTACCTAGTTTCAGCTTGTCCTTGGATGCCCAGCAGATACTGTAGTGTTGGAGAAGCTGCTGCAGGAGTTCCTTCTCATCCAGAAACTCCAGACGCTCAATTCTGAATGAACAGAAAAGGAAAAAAAAACTTAAGAGCTCAACACAATCCACTTCACTTGAAACCGACAATGGGTCAGACATTTAGCCTTTAATACCTCGCCACGTCATCCTGAGGAAGAACACTGTATACGGTCATCATGTCTAGAGCGTCCGCGTTCTCCCAGCCAGTCTTTAAAAAGCGCTCTTTCTGAAAACACATGTTAAGAACAGGCATATCCAACATAGAATTATACATCATCATGGTAAAGTGGCAAACATTTAAGCCTAAAACTGCACTTGGATGGATTCATCGTGTTAAGTCCATACTAACATGTGAATCAAAGGTCAACAACTGAGAGAGGTATATCAGAGATACATTTAAACAAGCAACTAAACTCAGCCTTAGTAAGCAAGCAGACCTCTTGACCAGGTAACCTAAATAGCCTTCCGCACTGTGGCCTTGAGCAGTCTGAGAGATCTAGAGCCTGTGACAGCTGCTGTGCAAAGTGTTTGTTTAGGCCCTTCTTGTTTTGGCCAGCGTGCCAAAAAAACAAAATGTAAAGGACAATAAAGTTCTTATCTTATCTCTACTAATCACACCGATGACAGTGTCCCATGACACCATGCAGGCAATAAAAATGTCTGAAAAACAAAACCTCATCAGATTCCAGCCAAGCCCTAAAATAATTTCTATTCAGGTGTGTTGTTAAGTTGTCGTTAGGGTTGAGCGGTTAGGTTGTACCTGGGATTCCAGAGACTGACACACCTCCACCCCTGCCAGATTGCACTGGCGCCGTTGCAGGTTCTCAATCATCACCTGGCCAAAGCGATCCATCATGTTCACCTGAACAGAGGAGGCGACTGTTAGATGTGCAAAACACACCCGGGAGCAGCAAACAGTTAAGTGAACGTTTGCTTCCTTTTCAATGCTTCATCTTTAGGCCGCTCCTGTGCTGTATGTTTCTATGTGCCTAATTCATCTCATTTTACTGTGAATCTGACCTGCTCGTAACTGATGAACATGGCTGTATGGAAGGTGTCTGCTGCCCAGTGCACTAGCTTGGACGACTGCTCAGGGGTCATGTACACCATCACACACTCTGACAGGAACAATGTAGGCAACCTGGCGGGAGGAGAACAAAAACAAGACTATGGTAAGGTTCCAAACGGCATACAATATAGTTAGAGATACACAATATGCAAAAGTGGTGGTTGTTTCAGAAGATACTGGATCCATAGAGAACTCATTATAACCTCAATGAGACTAGGGAAATGGACTGGACCTCACAGGATGCTGTGAGTACATGCACTTAGTCAATAAAGGCTTGGAAGACTACATCTTGGCTGACAGGAGACCAGTGAGTGAGAAGCGTTTTCCATATCTCATCCCCCCCATCAAAGGGGATGGGTCTCTGACGCACAGATGGAAAAATGACTGGAAATTAAAGACTTTCCCAAGTGGATGATTGTCGTCATGAGGAAATGACCGCGGAACTGTTAGCCACCAAAAGCCCAGACCATAAATATGAGTTATGTGAAGGAAAAACGTTCTGCCAGCTCAGACATCTGTGCCATATCAAACAACCCTTGACATTGTTGGATATTACCCCGCAAATAGCGAGACTCAAAGCAAAGCTCAAAGCAAAGAAAAGGTTTCCCACAAAAGAAAATACAAGAAAACACACAATGCTTGATATTCTGATAATGCACATACATAACATCCATTGTAACGTTTTTTTTTCATGGACTCCACTCCATTTAGAAAATTACCAAACCTGGAGACGTGCATTTTTCAGATATGTTTTCCACAGATCTAGTATATTGTAATCTATGAGGATTTCATTTCACTTACTCTGGGTTCAGTAGGAACTTCTTGAGTTTGTCATCTAAGCCTGGGATGTCCCTGAGGTCAGCTCCAATGATGCAGTATCTATCTGAGTCTAGACTGTGGCCATCTGAAACACACACACACACACACACACACACACACACACACACACACACACACACACTTTACCTGTGAAGCCTGGGGGCACATTTCTACAGTCCTAAGTAGTTTCCTCTCCTGTTACACAATCAAGTTTGATGTTTGATGTTGTTACCTAATAGTAGTGAGTCTGTCGAGTGGGTATCAATGAGTGGTTTTGACAGGGGTGGTTTTGTCCTGGCAGAAAGGTGCACAAAACACTAGACTTAGAAGAAACAGCAAAATATGATCCAAACAAACTTTAACTGTAGTTAAACGTCTCTTTCAATCAAGCTCTGAGATACCGTACATACAGTAGAATGTTTATAGAGAGGCTCTGCCTCCCTCTACAGGTCACTCTCCCATATTACAGGTGAAACCACAATAACATAGCAGCATATCACAAGCTGGGAACATAACTAGGCTACTAGTGGTTGAATGTGTGACGTTTAAATAAGCGCAATGTCTTACTTGATGTTGTGTATTTTCCTAGCGACAATCATTGGGAAGTCGACTTCAAAGTATTTTCTTGGCATATGGTTCTCATCCTACAAGAAAAAACACAAATGCAAACAAAAAACTCAGAGTCAACAGAGCCAAGCCTACTTTGCTTAACAGTGTGTACTGTAGTAATCCAATTTACTTATTCAAATGCTACCCTTCAAAAGACTTGTAGTCAACTGACCATACCATACCTTTAACCTCCAGAACGTGGTGTCCAGTCCTGCACCCAGGTTGACTATCTGACAGTCACACTCTGTCTTCCTGAGGAAAGCATCCAGGAGATGATTCATCCCCCGCACACGGGCATAGTAACCTAACAGGGGAGGAGAGAATCATATCAAACATTGAACGGATAAATTCAGCTACTAGCTTTGGGGCTAGATCATGATTGTTATCAGAGAGGCACTGTGTGTGTGTGTGTGTGTGTGTATATGTGTGTGTGTGTGTGTGTGTGTGTGTAGTGCCCACTGTGAAGTGCTGAGATGATACAGTGACTTACCTCTGTTGATCTCTGGAGCTTTTCGTTCCCCTACTGACCTCACAAAATACTGGACATACGGATCCGTCCAATAGCCTTTACTCGTTGCAAACCTGCATATCAAACACATGAATAAATATGAGAGACTGCTTATGCAGAACCATATTGTGTTGTGTCATAGCAAAACATTTAGGATCTCTCAATGATAAAAACAAATTAGGATTTAAAATGTCATCATGAATGGGTGAATTACAGAGTTGCTACATGCTGAGTTGATACTTAATAACTAAGAACTGGCACGACATTCATTGTCAGGTTTCTGTTTGTAACTGTATCGTGCTATTATACTGTACAATTTCCTCCATCAATAGGCCTATGTGGTCCTATAGAATCACCTTTGGCCACGTTGACATGCCTAGTTAGACAATCGGATACAATGTCGCAACTCTAACAATCAATCAAGCTAGCTAGCTAGCTCGGTAGTTTATTGCTGGGGACATGCAGTGTACCCAGTAGGTTTATTGGGCTACCTTTTGCATATCGTCGCATCGTCACAAGTCGCCCTCACTGCTTCGTCGGCAGTGTCAGAATCTGTAAAGGGTTGTCGGGCTGCCATCAGCACTAACTACAGTACAGTTTCAAAACTGCATGCAATGGTCACTGCTGTTGATATTTGAAAGAGAACCGCTAAACACCTCACCTCACTG
Source organism: Argentina silus (assembly GCF_951799395.1). Taxonomy (NCBI): domain Eukaryota; kingdom Metazoa; phylum Chordata; class Actinopteri; order Argentiniformes; family Argentinidae; genus Argentina; species Argentina silus. The sequence goes on along the minus strand of NC_139670.1, from coordinate 7,530,674 downwards.
CCCAAAGACAGGCTAGTTGGCTAAGTAGACTAGCTTTGACAGTTTGTTCGCTACCTGACAAAACAACTTGACCTGGTTATTAAACTTTACAGTAGGTCGAGAAATAAAATATAGTCTATAATCAAGTAATTCAATGTCACGTTAATGGTGCAATGAATTCTATAAGATCTATTAATAATCTTAGCAGTTGCTAGCCAGTGTTGCAGCAGCAGATCAGAAACTGTTTTGCCTATCCGCTTCCGCTACAGTGCAGTATCCCATCATGCAACTCTCGATTTTTTTCTCTCCACCTTTTTCATTGGTCATCTCTGTCTCCACCGCATCCAATCGCATCACACTAACTATAATGATCTCAAATTCACTGATCTTTGTACAGAGGTTAGCTATATTATTTTGCTATGTATCAGATCACAAAGTATTAGAGAATATTGAGAATAGGACATTTTGGACTACTATGATTTTTAGGACTATTCATTTTAGAGCATTAAAGTGGCATTTAGTTTTTTTTAAAGTGTGAATGGCATTTCATTTGATACAGTAAAGACCTCCTGAGCGTTCTCTCGTCTGTATTTCTACTGTTATTTCTTCTCTCCTTCAATGATGCCTACAATAACTGTGATTTATTCCGGGCATTATTCCTGAGAAATGTAGGATATTCATCAGTCGCAAAGTATATACACCAATGTCTCTTTCTTTCAGGGGTGTTGTACAGATGAAGGATGCTGTCTTGCCAACACCTCTAAATTATGGAACTCTAACCGAATTCAAAGAACATGATGATAATCCACTTAACAGGTCATAACTCAATAGTCAAATTCTGAGTTTTGTTGTTATAAAACTCAAATTACTGTCAGAGTGTGTTATATTCATATCATGCGGGGCAGTGTATTTGTCTCATGCACCAACATGTGTCACTCAATCAACTGTTGAATGTTGTACTGTAGTATGTCGATAGCAAGCAACAGGACTTTCAGAAACTATCACAAGTCACACAGTCAAGTCAGCATTATTTTTTACCAGGGGGAGGTGATGGATGGATGCTGCTACGTATACTTCCTGCCACCCCATTGAACGCCATCAGCTTAGCGCTGGCAGTGGAAGAGGTGCGCTGCTGGTTGGGAAAGCGGTCGACGGTGATTACCCAGCTAGACATCCAGCTAGCTATGTAAAATCTGAATCTAGTAGTGAAACTCTGGGTGGCTCGCTAGTCTTTTGTTACATTTCGGAAGAGTTCACGAAATAGATATTTAGCAAGAAAACGAAATGAATTCAATCATGTCGTCCGCCCGCAAAGGAACTTTTTTCTAACCCCCCACTTGCTGCTCGCTAACGGGCTAGTTTTCTTGTATTTTTATCTGCGATAACGGTACTCCTCGATTGAGTTCACTGAATCAGGAAACTATTGTAGCTAAACTTCATGACCAACCAAAGCCCTGTCGGCTGATGAAGCACATCGCAGGAGTTTCTTAGCTATCCAGCTCTAAAAAGTAGGAAGACTTGACTGGAGAAGGACTGAAAATGAAGAAACAGTTCAATCGGATGAAACAACTCGCCAACCAAACAGTTGGCAGGCAAGTACTAGCTAGCTAGCTGTTGTAATTAGCTGACTGTCTTCAGTGTTTCGTGTGGGGTTGGGGGTAGGGATGAGCTAGCTAGGGACTTTGTCCTGATTTTCTGATGCTATTCAGTGTACATTCTCTAGCAGGGACTGTAGCAAGCAGCAGCTGGGTCACGGCACTCTCGGTCAGGGCATTTTCGTGCAGCGTCGTTCATCCAGGAAAATGGAACTTCCAAAGTGCGGTTTGCAACATGGCTGCATGTCTGAACATGTTTACTAAGTTAGTTGCATTGTGAATGTATGACCCCTACCATGAACTGCTCAAATTTGTGTCGGTATAATAATAGCCGACTTTGCAGTATCTGTTTGATTTGACAGCTCCGACGTTACGGCAGACACAGGCCTGCAACGGTTGAATTGACATTGTAGAAGACTACGAGGGCTACCTCTCCTATTTGTGCACTGTCACATTCCAGACAGTCTACAGTCCACAGGCCCATCACATGTCTCACTGTCACTGTATGACACCTCTGCCGGGGAGGCTGGTGGAGGTATAAATCGGAGGACGGGCCCATTGTAATGGATTGAGTAATGGTATCAAACCGACCTCCACCAGCCTCCCCAGACCTCTGCCGATTATGCCAGAAGTGAGAATAAATGAGCAAGCTTAGATCAAATATTGTTGTGCAAGAATGGGTGTCCCTCTTCACCCCTGTGTGGTTTGGGGGGAGGCACACAGGTGGTCATGCGTGGAGAACATTGACTATGCCATGATCTTCTACCCAACCTTCACTCAGATGAAACTGCAGATTTAGACAGCTCAAGACTTGCATTTCACGTACAGAACTGCACAAGCAGCATGAATGTATGCATTAAACAAGCTAATGTCTGTAATGCCTGATAAGTATCTTTTGGCACAGAAGTGCCTCTCACTGGCAAAGCCTGCCTAATAGCCCAGATAGACCCGCCCTCGAGACAGGAGCCCTTTAAATGAGTGCAATCTTTGGGAACATCTTGGCAGCTGATCTCTGATACTATAGGCTTTTATCAGTAGAGCCTTGATGTAAAACCGCTTTGTAACAGAATCCTGTCATCATTAGAGAAGAGGTTTGCCCTGCCTTGAGGACAGCAGTTGCAAACACAGTCAGTCAGTGTTGTCTGCTTTTATCATCATGTGGAGCTGTAGTGAAGGGTGGTATGTGGGAGTGTAACTGCTCTGCTAGAGGGGAGAGCCCAGTACTGGATGGTACCAGTCTACCAGAGAGGGCCTCTCCTATTCTTCACTCTATGCTGTTAGTGAAAACATTGCAGAATATGTGTACCATCCTATAGCGTCTGAATGGGGAATCCTCCCTGGTTTAGGTCAATGGAAAAAATATGTTGCTTAGGAATGACATTACCTGAGGGGAAACCATTAAAATGGAATGGAACCTTGCTTGAAATGTCCATAGGCTACTTCTTATTCTAGTTATATGGGGGAAACCAATGTTCCCGGTATCTAGACCCTAGTTCTAGAATCTAGTGCTAGTTAACTAACTAAGATGCAAGGCTAGGCCTACATTTTACTTTGTACTATTGGTTGTTGGATTGGCAGTTAGGTAGCTGGCAGAGAATCATCCAAGTTGCCATCCTCTCAGATAATCCTGCGGTGTTAATTTGACTGTAACCCTAGCCGGAGAGTCAGCAGAGTGTATCCCCTTAATGTTCTTTCAGCTCTGGCTTGGAGTCAACAGAGGGGGCCACTGGAATACTCATCATTTCCTGACTGTATTTGACAGTAAATCAGACGAGTGTGTGATGCAGAAAGCAGACCTTTTTGGTTGCGTGCGTGTATGTGTTTCGAAGTGTGTGTGTGTGTATGTGTGTTTCAAAGTGTGTGCGCGTGTGTGTGTACGTGTGTGTGTGCGCGTGTGTGTGTGTTAGTCAGACCAGGGCCTTTAGCCTGCCCCTGGGTTCCTGTGATTGTACAGAGGCAGAACACTTTGTCCAGCGTGCAGCCACTCAGAGGAAATCTCTCTTTATTCTTCTCCAAACAGGAAACCGCCTCCCAGCGAAGTGCTGTTTCTAAGAAGAGAGACGTGGTGAATAAACATTGGTGTGATGCAAGATAGGGAAGACATAGCTTATCTGCATACGTGTGTATAATAGACATTTAAATTTATGGCTTTTAGCAGACGCCTTTATCCAAAACGACTTACAACAAACACATTTGTCTAAGTAAGTGAATCATCTATCCATCAGTCATCATAAGAAAAAATGATCTATGCTAGGACCAGGGGCTATTGGCAGTCACAATGCTAGAAGAAACCATGCTACAACCATGCCAATGGAATAATAATAAGAAGAAGAAGAAGATGTGAATATGCAAAATATGTTCTTGATATGAACCTCTTCTCTGCTGGTTAGCCTGGCTTCATATGATATTATATTTACTGTGCACATAACATTAAATGTCACAAAGAGATAACCAATGATCACGCATGTTATCAAGCCACAAGATTTGACTGTCCAAACCGACACAGCGGTACATGATGATAATCTGAGTTTGTCAAGTCAACTTTAGATCACTTGGGAGTAGTCCATGTGGGCCTCAAACAGAGGCTGATGAGGTAGTCTCACTAAGTCAGACTCTCCATTTAAATGGGGAGTCTGACAGTGCACCCATCAAAAAGTGCTGATGGAAGTGCTGATGGGGTGAATTTACCAGCGATACACAGATTCTACCAGCAAATGGAGAGGAGTGTTTCAAATGTAGGCGGGGATTTCAACTTGATTTTAAAAAAATTAAAAAAGAAAAAAAAAGATAATTGCACACTGAATGCACACTGCTCACCTGAGGAATGCTATAATTAAAAACTTCTTCAGCCAAATCCATGTTTTAATTTCGTGCCATGCAGCACATCGGTTTGTAAACAATAGCAGGGTCATCGGGTGCAATTCAGGTGGAGCCTACAACAAACAGTTTTGAGGGGTGCGAGACTTGCTTACAACCATTGGCATGCTTCTGTGGTCAGATCTCTCGGTGAGGGCCTGTACGAGCAGAGACAGCTGGGATGAACATGGGGGAAGGAATCCAGACACCGTCTGTGTCATAGACAGGTTGCACATCTCCGACCACAGTTAGTTTTTTTATTTTTGTGGCTCACTCTTCGTAGAAGAAAGGGAGTCCTCAAGGGTCTCATCACGTGCTTTGTTAAACTATGGAAGATTGAAGTCTCAAACCAATGTAGGAAATGGCATAAACTCATCTTCAGCAGGTGTTCATCATTAAAGCAGGAGGCAACTAAGTTATTCAGTCCTTCACTTGTCCTTTCATCTGTATCCAATATCCATTACCGTGCGTGCCTTGAGCTGCCAACTGTTGCCAACAGACTCCACCCACTCCTCAGTCTGCTGATTGTTCTGAAAGGCGAGCAACAGCCGCTATATTATGGTAACTAGTGGAGGATTAATTTACCCTCCATGTTACCTGGTTGCGAAGGCTACCTTTCTTTCTAGTGGTGAACTGTAAATGTAGTTCTGTGATCATTCCCTGTTGTAAAAGTCACGTGGTGGGGAGTGGTGACACAGTTTTGCAAACGCTGGTAGTCCACTCCATTTGCTGCGCTAGCCTAGGTCAGCTGACGCCAGCAAAACAATTGTTGTTTTGTTGTTAATTTTGAGCAGCGACACCAGTGGGCCTATTTCTGGTTCAGTGACGCAGAGTCTCGTTTGAGGCTCCAGGGTGGAGTTGATGTTGCTTTGGATAAATCTTTGTTTATTCATCAAACTACTGTGGGAAGATAATTGTTTGATGCTCCAGACCTATAGTTCCATATGCAGATGCACAGAGACAGCTGTTGAATACCAGCAACGGTATTCAGAGGGAGACCGATTCTGTGCTGTGGCTTTGTAGTGCATTTAAAGGGTCTCTCTGCTGTAGATATGTGGTGATGGTATTGTGAGGCTCAGATGTGCCCCCTGCTTGCATTGGGTTTCTGAGGGCAGAGATCCACACTCTTCATGTGACCTCACCAGCTTGGCTTCGCCACTTCTCAGAAATGACTTTCGAATCCTTGATGTGTTTGGTTGGGGGTTCTCTGTCTGTCAGTCTTTCGCTCTCTCTCTGTCTTGGTCTTTCTCTCTCTTTCTCTTTCTCTTCTGCCTCTCTCTTTTCCTCTTGGTCTCTCTTTTCTCTCAGTTCCCTCTGCATCTCTGTATTGTAATTAGAAGCAGCTGTCTGCCACTGTCACGAGGTTACTATAGTGCGCAGAGCCCAATTTTGGGAGGAGGCACTCTGCACAGATCCAGTTACTCTGCAGTCTGAAACTGACTTGAGATCTGCTTGTGCACCTCTGAATGTGCACCAACCATTGATCATAATAGTAGCCAGTTGGCAATAGCAGAAATATACATGCACTTAGCTTTTTTGGTGACAGGCAGGAGGAGGGATGGAAAGGGGGGATTGGTATGGGGGAAGGGAAGGTGGACCTGGAGGTCCATTAGCCTAAACTCTTGTGTGAAAAGCAGTAGCTTATTTTCTATTCTCATTTCACATCAGATATCACTGTCTGATCCTCTTTGCTATGAAGTGTTGCAGGATTGTAAATGTGAATCTATTCTATCTAGAGCTCCCTTTACAGACAGAGTCACAAAGAGAAATCACAAGAGAAGCTCCTTTAGCAACAGATTACTACAACCACGTTGCACTAAGGAGCGCTATAGGAGATCTTTTCTGCCTGCCGCAATAAGACTGTACAACTCCTCCTCCTCCTCCCGGCTCGATTGGGATGATCAGAGTTTGGCTGGGGGATGTTAAATCACACTGGACTGTATATAATGTTTCAGATGTCTATTTTATTTATTATTCTATTGTCACTTTATTTTGTTGTTGTTTTGTGATGTGAACTGCTGTCACGCCTTAATTTCACCTCAAGGATAAATAAAGTACCTATCTATCTACAAACGTCATGCATCTCACTGTAAAAACTGCACTTTGTAGGAAACAGGGTGACGACTGATCATTGAAATATGTATCATTGTATTGTATGTGTATTCTGACTTAATTGATTCCCAAGTAGACAAAGACCTCCTTTTAACATTAGTCCAACCAGAGGTTTTTTGGAAAAGAAGAGTTTTGAGGAATCACTTTGGGAGTTATCCTGCTCCACCCCTCTGCCCACCACACTCATCCTTTGTGTGTGTGTGTGTGTGTGTGTGTGTGTGTGTGTGTGTGTGTGTGTGTGTGTGTGTGTGTGTGTGTGTGTGTGTGTGTGTGTGTGTGTGTGTGTGTGTGTGTGTGTGTGTGTGTGTGTGTGTGTGTGTGTGTGTGTGTGTGTGTGTGTGTGTGTGTGTGTGTGTGTGTGAGAGAGAGAGAGAGAGACTGTGACGGCAGCAATTCCTCCCCTCCACCAAATTACTCCTGCCGTTGCCATAACAAAGCACCGGGGTAGTGTTGACAACAGGAAGTTGAAATGGCAACAAGGATGTCCTCAATGTGGAGCAAAACCCCTCACAAATCAAAAACACTTATTCCAGATTTCCCGCTGAAAGTGTCCCACAATCAATCAGTGACATTTTGGAGTCCTCTTAGAATTCAATGGCATTGCTATATAATTGCACTCACTCCAAGATAAATATATTATGCTGTTAGTGACTGTGATCCAACAGCTCTGTCTCTGTCTCTAGCAGCAATAGTAGCAGGCAGCTCCTCTGCTCTACTGAAGGTGTTGACAAGCTGGTTGAGCTGAGCCAGTGTGTTCCCCTCTCCCTTTAAGTGAATCTAATCCTTCTGACCCCCAAAGCCTTCTATTAGTTGACTATTAATAGCCCCTGGACTATGTGTAAACTTAGATAAACTGCCAGGTCTGTGGTGGCAGCCTAGGGTGGCATGTAAAGACTGTCTGGATCATGGATCTAAAGAAGCCCCTCCTCAACCAGCTGCTAGGCTTAGGCTTGGCTAGGTGGCCAGTCAGCTGTTGACCACCCATTCACTGTTAGAAATGTGTGTCATGTTCTTGTGTTTAGCCTTTGATATCGGCATTGAGGCCGATTTAATATATACTTCTTTCTTTTAAATGGTTTATGTTTACTTGGTGCAGAGTCAAAAAGTGACAGATTGATGAAGTGAAAAGGGAAGATGTTGCTGATTAGGCAGTGTGCCTTCCTCTGAGATTGTAGGCCTTATCATCTCTCCCCCATAGCAGCAGCCAGCCATCTAATGTAAACATGAAAGACTTTCCCTTTTGTGGTTTCTGGCCTGTATGCCAGTCCGCCTCTGTGATCTCCAACATCATGTAGTCCTACCAACGGACCATGTTGAACGCTGTAACAGTCCGGTACCCAGGTCATTTCTCTGGGATACACTACCCCAATACCTGAAGCTGTTCTGCTGCATGTCAGCTGCTGTTAGTGTTGGTACACTGTGGAATCTAGTCTGCCGGGAAAGGGTTTAATTACATTGGCTGTTGTTACACACTGTACAGGCTTAATCATCAGAGCTGTCAATCCTAATGTCCTCTTGTTGTGTTTTCTCATCCACAGAGCAGAGAAAACTGAAGTCCTCAGCGATGACCTCTTACAGGTAAATGATGGTTCATCTTCTTTATCTACCCTACCAACTGTCACCTCTGCCAGCTGCATTGTAAGGCAATGGAGCTGCATCAAACGTGTCAGTACAAAAAGAAAGTCACCAGAGCCATAGATCTTTGGCAAGTAACGTCCGTATTGGAACCAAAACACACTTGAGAGTTACTTTCAAGATGTCTGACATGAACATACTTGTTTGTTTGTTTGTTTAGAGTTAGGAACTGCTTAGGAACCACTTGAACACTAAACTTCAAAGATATCATTTGCGTAACTCAGTATGCCTATGCATTGGATGTCGTCCAGTCGTAGGATTCCCAGGGAAACAGCTCTTGACTCTGTCAAAACAGGTGGAGTCACAATACCGGCTGCTGAGTGAAGACATTCCAAACACTTTATTTCTGTCGTTCCGGAATGTTCCCGTTCGTTCTCATGAATGGGGAGGGGATGGGGAAACACTTCTAAAGAACAACGACCAGCACATATTGTAACTTTCCTCTTTGTTTTCATCTCCACCCACACTTGGGTGTGTGTGTGTGCGCGTGCGTGTGCGCACACACACACTACATATCCATTGCCACTGAAAGGAGAGAGACTCCTGGTTGCTTTAATGCCTTTCTTTCTGAGGCGTCATGTTGGATGAGCAACATAGTTAATAATGGAGTAAAGACTGCCGGTGCAAAGTAGTCATAGGACCCAAAAACCCACTGTGTTTGTCTTACAGCTAACAACATAGTGTTGTATTCAGAGGCAGTTTAAATTGGTGTAATGGAAAGGTTGAGAGTGTGTTGGGTTGTGGCTATTAATAGTAGAACTGAAGTGAGGACATTTAATTGTATCTGACAGTTGACTTACAGTGTCCCTCGGGGGTGTTTTTGTGCTACTATCTCCTGCCATCGCCCTCTATGACTCAGACTCCCCTGTCTCACTCATATCCACCAATGTCAATCTGGTATCGCAGTCTAGAATCACTCTCCCGTTCCTCCAGGCGGTGCGAAGGCTGCGTCACGTATCTGTAGCCCCTCCGTCCCACCTGGTCCTCCAGAGTGGACACAGCGGCATCCCAGCATTCTTCTGCCAGCTGTCCGTTCCAATGCGGCTGCATAGTTCAGCTTCCACCAGAGCACCACAGGCATCCCAGACTGGTGGAGGCCAGAGGGACCCCACTTAGCTCTGCGCCCCCCGAGGACAGCTTACTGTGAACGGCTCACAGCATTGGACGATGGGGACAATGTATTGTCCGTAATGTAGAGGCTGAGAGTTCCTAAGCTTGGAACTTTAATGGTTTATATTTAGCACATTTAGATTTATAATGGAATCTCATTCATTTAGCTACGTTAGAGTTATGAGTCACTCAGTGCTGTATATTGCTTAGCAATCCACCCCTCTTCCATCATGTCTTCTCAAGCTACTTTTGTTTGGACGGACGCACGCACTCTCTCTCCTTCTCTCTCTGTCTGGCCATGTTCACATCACTTTTGGCTCACACACACACCACACACAGACTTCTCAGTCATACTGTGGGGATTCCCTTCTCAGTCGATGTGTCATAGAAGAGATGAGGCTTTCACAGCAGAAACAAACACTCTCCTCTGTATGGGCCTTCCAGGTCCTTCTGGCCTGTGTGCTAGCCTTCCACCTTTCGTCTGTGTGTGATGTCGGGGTGTGTTTGTTGGAGCATTTGTGACAGAACATGGAAGCACACAGTGGCACACCAAGCACCATGTGGTACACACACGCGCGCGCACACACACACACACACACACACACATACATATGTCCACAGGATCTCCCCCTGTAGAAGAGAAAGGGAAGGGAGGACAGTAAGCGGAATCCCCTGTTCCTGTGCCAGGTACCGGCCTGGAACTGTCTGAGCGGCGTTCCCAAGCCCCAGGTCTGCCGAGGCAGGAGACGCCTACACAGAGAGTGTGTTTGACCCAGCTGTTTTGGGAATGCCGGGGGCCACCGTGGGTTGGGAATGACGTAAGGGGGAGTGGGAGAGAGGTGGAGTGGGAGATCTCCTCTTCCCAGCCTATGGAATTCCTGAGTCCGAGTTCTGTTTTTGGAACACAATCGGCTGGTTTCTGTTGATCTCTCCTCTCCGTTTGTCCTCTTCCATACGTTCGCCCTCTGCCCTGTTCCCACATGCATTGTTCCAAGCTGATATTTTTTCCCTCCCCTACAACCTCTAGTTATTTTTGCTGGGGTTTTTTCATCTGGCTGTTTTTTAAAAACAGACACACCCTTGTTCCATACTGAACCTGTATCCTCTTTACCAACAACACTTCTAAGTAAACAGTAGTTTTGGGACCGAAGTGTTTGTTTCTCAGGCTCGCTCTCACAAAGAGTCCAGGCAGATTGCCATAACAACATGACAGCTGCGGTACAGTTGTATCATTTTGTTTGACATTTAGATAAGCTATGTTTCATGGACTAGTGGCACTTTAGTATGAGGGCTATTGCCCTGGCTAGCTGGAGAATGTAAAGCCATGAAATTGGAACTTCCCAGAGCATTAGAGCCCTTAAAAGCTTCCAACCCCACAGTCACAGCTCAGTGACGGTCTCCATAGCAACGCTTCCGATGAGTCATCTGTTTCATACAGAACATTCCTGTGTTGCCCCGCCGGGAGAGGCCTGATCAATCATGCCTGAACTTTGCCCCTTCCCAACCACCAATCAAAACACTGCATGTAGCTGAACCTCCATGAGCCATCAACAGGCAGGAATGAGAATGGGAGACAACATGAGAGAGAAAAAACAGGCCTGGGGTCAGTCAGATGTCAAAAACAGGGGAGGCTGGTGGAGGTAGAAATCAGAGGACAGGCTCATAGGAATGAATGGAATGAGGAATAGTGTCAACCCAGCTTCCCCTAGTCAACACCTATCACTCATTCTCCAGTTTACCAAAGTTCACGAAGGGCTTGGAAAGAATGATGGACCGCTTCAGCCCTTAACTACTACAATGATGTGTTGCAGTGGTCTCTCAACTCAGAGGAGCCCAGAAGCCTATTACTTCATAACAATTTTCCACATGTTTATTTGTTTCTATATAAACAATGTTCGATCCACTCACAGGCAATACTGTTCATCTAATCTGTAACAAGGGCACAGACCTTTCCAATGCAGTATGAATGTTTACCCAATCGTGAAATGGGACCTGTGCCTTGTTTTCTGTTCTGTAGCTCCACACCGTTACTTGCTTTTGCTGAAGTTTGTTTGCTGTTTTGCTGTTGCGGTGGATCTAGATGGTCATGTGTGTGTCTAGATGGTCATGTGTGTGTTTGTATGTTCCCGTACGCAGATCGAGCGGCGCATGGAGATGGTGCGAGTCGTCTCCCACAACACGCACAAGAGGATGGTCACGTGTCTGCAAGGTCACATCGGCGCCGAGGCAGAGAAGAGACATGTAAGCGCAAACGGACCAGAGGAAATGTGGTCGTCTTGTTCCAGTTAGGCCAACTAATACCTGAATCACAGCATCAATAATTATGGAATAGCCTTACTGTATGATTTACCATTAAAGCAACACATTTTTCCACTTCTCAATAAGCCGAATAAAAAAAATAACAAGATCAAAGACAAGCAATAATATGTAATGTGCTTCCCATTCCCCACTAAGTTTAATACCCCCCCCAATGGAGGCCATGTTTTTTTATAAGCTATTTCTGTTTTCTACCTCTCACTACCCAACATGCACTATTCTCTCAATGCCAGTCCGTACCACGCCTATACACAGGAAATGGTCAGGTAAAAACCCAGACATTTTTTTTCCTGTTATATCTCCAGCTCTCCTTTTCATTTCTCATTCATACTTCTATACAATCACACAACCATTATTACATTTGAATGGATTGAATATGCATGGTGCTTAATGTAGTTCTTATAGACGTTTTACAGCAACAGCAGTTATTGACACATGCGTATAGGTAGCTATTGTTGAGTGCTTTTCATGCCCTATCTCTGTATCTCCTTTCACTGAGAAGGCTCTTTAGTGACTCCTTAACCCACTAACATGTAATCCTGCTGGATTCCTGCTGAAATGGAAACAAATTGATGGACTTTCCTTTAATAAACCCATAGAAGTAAAGCTCTAGGAATGTGTTGACACCTCATTTGTTGGTAGCTAATGAGTGTCTGTATCTTTCCCCTCTACACACACACACACACACAAAATCACACCCCACCACACACACCCACACTAACAACCACACACAAAATCACACCCCACCACACACACCCACACTAACAACCACACACACACACACAAAATCACACCCCACCACACACACCCACACTAACAACCACACACACACACACAAAATCACACCCCACCACACACACCCACACTAACAACCACACACACACACACACACACAAAATCACACCCCACCACACACACCCTCACTAACAACCACACACACACCACAGAAAAAGCTTCCTCTGACGGCGCTATCTCAGGTCATGGTGGATGGGGGTAGTCAACTGGGAGAGGAGTCTCTGATTGGGTGAGTGACATGACGACAGCCAATCATCTGTTTGGTACAATGGTTATGTGGAGCAAATGTACCCATGAGAGATGGAATTAAAGGGCCATGTCTTCAGGGCAAACACACTGGCCTACTGTACTATTTCTGTGCACTGTAGTTGCAGTCATTTCATGGTTTCTTATTGTCGTGGTTGTTCAGAAAGTGTTTGGGGTGGATGTGCACCCCCCACAGAAAGAGGATCTAAAGCCAGAGTAGCAGACTTGTTTCTGCATTTAATAACACTTACGTTGTTGCTTTGCTTGTTGTGGCAAGACGGTGACCAGTGACCACTAGCACGAGGCTAGAGGATCTAGAAAGTGAATCTGACACTGGAAACTCCCATCCTTAGTGTTTACAGTTACCGTCTGGTTTAAAAAGGAAGAGAAACTGCATGATTTGTTTAACCCATTATAATGGGAATTGGTGATGGTGACACAGGTTACCGTCTTTCCCTCTCTGATGTGTGTAACAGGGGAGGCTAGTGGAGGCAGAAGTCAGAGGACGGGCTCCATGCGTTACAATGAGCTTGTCCTTTGATTTCTGCCTCCACCAGCCTCCCCTGGTTTGTACTGTTGATATGAGTGACTACATTGAGGAATAACTTGGGAGTTATCCTGCTCCACCCCTCTGCCGACCACACTCATCCTGTGTGTGTGTGTGTGTGTGTGTGTGTGTGTGTGTGTTGACAGGAAGATGATGGAGGTGTGTGGCGAGGCGGAGAACCGGCTGGCGTCAGAGCTGATGCAGCACGAGGTGCAGATCGAGAAGGACGTTCTAGACCCCCTCAACCAGCTAGCAGAGGTGAGGACCGAACACACCAGGAATTTGAAACGCCAAATGCCAGGCTGTTCTGCGGTAAAAATCAAAGACGTGGATTATTTCAGAACGACAAGCGTGTTTGACTTTCTCCTCTCCAGGTGGACATTCCAAACATCCTGAAGCAGAGGAAGCAGCTGGCCAAGCTGGTGCTGGACTACGATTCTGCCAGAGCGAGGTGAGGGGAGGCTGGCACCGCTGGCACTCCGTTGGTCAATCAGATCACTTCATCCCCCTCCTGTGACTGTTTCTGTTCTCCTACTCTCCCAGAGCCGACGTTGTTTATTCTTGTGTACCAACGGCCGGTAATCTCCCTGCAGGTGGTTGCAGGCAACCAAGTCGATAATCTCAGGAACAAACACTCAAGCACTGACCGCCAAGGCTGACCTACTCAAAGAGGAGGTGGATGAAGCTATGAACAAAGTAGAGCTGTGCAAGGTATGGCCGTCAAGTCTTGGAAGACCGTTCATGCGTTTTTATTTTTATTTTTATATATATACACCTCGGTTCCAAATTGAGCATACTCCATGCCATCTGTGTCAGATTGTGTGGAGAGGCTGCTCTGTGCAGCAGGAGTTATCGGTCTGCAGGATCCCAGAGGTGTGGGAGGGATACAAGGCAACATGTCAGAACTCTCAGGGCAGAAGGGGAAGGAGAGAGAGGGTGGCTTATTCATTGTAGGACATAAAGGAATCCGTCAGAGAAGGAAATTCCAAGTCAGCCCCTAGAGCTCTTTAATGGCTGCCTGTGACTTTGAAAATGCCATGACTTTGAAAATGCCCTGTCAGTTGTGTGTGTCTGTGTGTGTGTGTCTGTGTGTGTGTGTCTGTGTGTGTGTGTGTGTCTGTGTGTGTGTGTGTGTGTGTGTGTGTGTGTGTGTGTGTGTGTGTGTGTCAAGCTGACTCAGTGCATTGTGTGTGTAGAGTCAGTGGTGTGTGTCAGGTCCTCCGTCCAACAGGAAGCCTCGGGCCGTGTGTTTCCCTTCCCCAGTACCCTGGACTCGTCAGCCTTCCCAGCAGCATGCAGATTTATGAGTCATGTGGAAGGCCCTAATGGCCGCGCTGACCGCCAACACAAACAGAGCTGCCACCTGAAACGCCTTGATTTGATTTTGATAAGGCAGCGAGACAAGAGGCTGATGGATTTACTGTCCATCCTTGATAAATGGAAGCAAGAGTTCTGCTGTGAACTCTTTCTCCCGTTGATAAGTGGTTTTGTAAATGAGTGAGTGCTTCGAGGTTGAGAGTGCGCTCTGCCTCCTCCCGGGTCCTGATTGTGTATTTCATGTGGTCTTTACACAGGACCAACTTGCTGCAGATATGTACAATTTCTTCTCAAAGGAAGGAGACTATGCTTGCTACTATGTGATGGTGAGTATGTATGTGTGTGTGTGTGTGTGTGTGTGTGTGTGTGTGTCTCTGTCTGTGTCTGTGTCTGTGTCTGTCTGTGTGTGTGTGTGTGTGTGTGTGTGTGTGTGTGCGCCTCTGCGTATTTCTGTGTGTGAGTGTGTTTGTGCACTTGTCTGCCTGCCTGTGGGAATATTCACAGCTGTACATGGCCTGAGATACTGTTGGCCAACACAGTTTATTCCTGGAGTTTGTAGCTGTTGTTGTCGGTCTCATTTGATTCCCTCCCTCTCTCCACAATGTGTGTTCTGTTCTGTGTTCAGCTCCTAGAGGCCCAAGCTGATTACCATAGAAAATCTCTCACCGTGCTGGAAAGTGTCCTGCCAACCATCCAAGCACAGCAAGGTACAGTTCACTAACACTCCCCTCCCCCCTCCGCAAAACACCCTCTCACTTCAAGGTCTAGTTCCCTACTCTCCCCCCCTTCTCCTCCCTCCTTCCTCCTCTCTCTCGCCATTGGTTTATTTTCCCTTCAGGCCCATCTAGGTTTAACTGAGCGTGATACAGGAACTCTGTCCAATAAACAGGAGCATGATGATTCAGTTACCACTGGGACCTGTAAGGCTACAGCTGTTTGCATGTGTTTTGAGTGTTGTTGTTTTTTTTGATAACTTGTTGTACATCACTCGTTGCCAGTTATATGGGTTTAGCTGCTTTTGTGTCACAATGATTGGTGAAGGCAACCGGCAGGCTGATTAAAGGTGATGGCTTGTTTTGGATCTAAAATGGATTGTTCTTTGTTTAGGTATTACTCTTCTTCGAGTTTCTCTCTCTCTCTCTCTCTCTCTCTCTCTCTCTCTCTCTCTCTCTCCCTCCCTCCCTCCCTCTCTCCCTCCCTGTTTTTTGAGGTTGTAAAGCTGTCCTTGTTCTTGAGGCTTGTTTTCCTGCTAACACAGACTGAACCAAACAGGCCTGGCCTCCCTGCGTGTGGCCAATGACTCACACACTCCACACTCCACACTCCTCACATCTCACCCCACCTGGGTCCAACTACACACACACACACACACACACACACAATAGCACTTAGACACTCATGCTTTTGGACCATGTGGTAGTTATTTGACAGCCACTCTGTTAGGGGAGAGAGTGTCGACTGGCCGAAGGGTAAGTGGTTGACCTAGATAACATTCAGCCTAACAGGCCTCCTCACTCCTCAGCTACATGCTGCACCTCCTAACATTCAGCCTAACAGGCCTCCCCACTCCTCAGCTACATGCTGCACCTCCTAACATTCAGCCTAACAGGCCTCCCCACTCCTCAGCTACATGCTGCACCTCCTAACATTCAGCCTAACAGGCCTCCTCACTCCTCAGCTACACGCTGCACCTCCTCGGGACACTGCTGTGCTGTTCTGGCTACAGATTCGTGAGGGGGGAGGGGTCAAATCCACAACTTAACAATTATGATCACCCAGGCCTGCGCCATCCAGCTATGGGTTAGGGTTTACTAACGTGACCACTATTCCTGGTTCTAGGTACACTAGCCCCTTCAGGCTGGTGTCAATGAGAATAACAACACAATGGTACCAAAACATGAGTACGGCATCACAAAGTCAAAGTACTGGTCCTCAGTACCATCCCCTCTACACCCTCTTGATGATTGGTCTCTTATTATTATTATTATTATTATTATTAGTAGTAGTAGTAGTAGTAGTAGTAGTAGTAGTAGTAGTAGTAGTAGCAGTAGTAGGAGTATTATTAGCTCTTTCTTTACCTGTCATGGTTCTACAGTACTCCCCATAGTCTGAACCGGTCCCCCCCCCCTCCCTGTTCTCTACCTGCAGACTCATGGACTGAGAAGCCAGCTTTTGGGACGGGGCTGGACGAGCACCTGAAGAGAAGCAGCAGGGAGATCGCCCTGCCTTTAGAGGCCTGTGTCATGATGCTGCTGGAGACCGGCATGAAGGAGGAGGTACTGGGGGGGGGGGGGTGGACACACAGGGAAGGGTGGAGGGGCTGGATGGAATAGAATAGAGTCAATTGGAATGGTATTGGATGCATAATGTAAACTGTTTATTGTTGGCTCTGCATAGAACGATTGAATGGATGGAACAAAGTGGATAGAATGGAAATGATGATGGAATGTGGAAACTAGAACGGTGTGCTTACTGTGAAAGTGGGCATTGACATGCGACCGTTGTTTAAAACCAACGGCCACGAACATAATTGAAACCATCTCTTTTGACATGGCTGTACTGTGGTTCTACGTATCAGACTGGTAGAGACACAGAGTCAAAACGTATATAACCCTAACCCTAACCCTAACAGATCAGCTGCGATGGCTGTTGTGCTCTTTCTGCTCGCCTGGGAGGTCTGCAGTTGTGCTGTAATTGCAATTTATGAGACGTTAAAGTACTTTTGTCTGGCAGTTTTAGAATACAACAAAAAACGATGTCTCCTCTTCATAAATCAGATGTGTGTGTGTTCTTACCACATTATTTGTCTTCCCATTCAGTCCTTAGTGAACACAGTCAGTGTCAGTGTAGTGAGAAAAGAGCCTTTGTCTGTGTGTGTGTGAGAGAGTAGAGGTTTTGTTTGTTTTTTGTGTGTGTGTGTGTGTGGGGCTGCATGCCTGTGGCTCATCTATCCTGTGTGCTGGCAGGGCCTGTTCAGGATCGCTGCTGGAGCCTCCAAACTGAAGAAGCTCAAGGCTGCGCTGGACTGTTCCACATCACAATTGGAGGAGTTCTACTCTGACCCCCACGCTGTTGCTGGTACATTCCTGCCTACCTGCACTCACGTGTCATCAAGAGTACATCTCAATCGGCGACATCTCCAAGTGGTGTCCTCTCCTTGTCTCCTCATTCATCTTGACTGATCTGTAAACACAGGATAGGCTAAAGTAATGTGGAGGATTCCCACAAATGTGGAATGTGCTTTCCCCTGTCCATGGGTCTTACAAGTGTAGATAGGTAGGAAGCCACTGGAGACCATGGAGATGCAGGTCAAGATGTATGTTTTAGCGAGTGTTTTCAAAAGTTGTTGAACTGAACGGATGATTGGCTGAAGAAGCCAATGGCTCATGTCAGTGTCCTCCTCCTCCTATCAGGGGCCCTGAAGTCCTACCTGAGAGAACTGCCTGAACCCCTGATGACCTTCCAGCTCTATGATGAGTGGATCCAAGCATCAAAGTAAGCCGTCAGACATGCCAATTGAATTGAGTATGACCTTTATTAATCCCCTCTGAGGCAGTTTAGTCATCGCCATAGCACCGGTGGAACATGTAGGTTATCCTCCACACACTGAATTGTAGATACAACACATACATGTAACCCTAGATTCATATGGTGAGAGCACACACACACACACACACACACACACACACACACACACACACACACACACACATAGAGAAAAGCAGTGGAATGGTCAGTGATTCCTCTCTTTTATTTCTGTCTATCCAGTGTTTCCGACCCAGACAAGCGGCTGCAGGCCCTATGGGTTGTGTGTGATCAGCTACCAAAGAACAGCAAAGCCAACTTGAGGTGGGTCGTCTTTCCCGACTGGGCCCTATGCTACAGCATATGGACAACATTGCGCAGGGGTTACATGAAACAGATTAAGATTAAGATTAAGATGTTTATTTGTCACTCTGGTTATACAAGTATAATCGTGTGAGATACTTTCGCTGGGGGTACATAGTAAATATAAAAAGCATATAAAATATAACAGGCAATACAATTTAAAATTAGATACATTTAAGGCAAGA
Source organism: Argentina silus (assembly GCF_951799395.1). Classification (NCBI taxonomy): domain Eukaryota; kingdom Metazoa; phylum Chordata; class Actinopteri; order Argentiniformes; family Argentinidae; genus Argentina; species Argentina silus. Next base: position 7,512,093 of record NC_139670.1, on the reverse strand, counting down.
AAAATATACATTCAGCAGAATATTGCAGAGGGGTTGGATTGCACTGTGTGTGTGTGTGTGTGTGTGTGTGTGTGTGTGTGTGTGTGTGTGTGTGTGTGTGTGTGTGTGTGTGTGTGTGTGTGCTTCTGTGTAGTGTGCGTAGAATCACAGAGATAGAATCACAAGGATTTAACATGTTCTTCACATCCTAAACTATGTCCTAGGTATCTGGTGAAGTTCCTGGCCAAGCTGGCCCAGGACAGTGAGGTGAATAAGATGACCCCTAGCAACATTGCCATCGTACTGGGACCAAACCTGCTGTGGGCCAAAACTGAGGGGTAAGAGGGTGGCTGCAGATGTCTTGTTATTTCACCTTTTTCCAATTTAAAAAAATAAATAATCTGTGTGGATAAGCCCTGCTAATTGTGACTTCCTGTCTGTTCCCATCTCTGAAATGGCAGGACTCTGGCAGAGATGGCTGCTGCTACCTCTGTTCACGTGGTCACCATCATAGAACCTATCATCCAGCATGCTGACTGGTTCTTCCCTGAAGGTATGCCTCTGAAACTCCTCAAAACAGCGATGGATTTGTAAAGAAAAAAAAAAAAAAAAAAAGGGAATATCTCACAGAATTGTTCTGTTTTCCCTCTGGTCACAGATGTGGAGTTTAATGTTTCTGGCATGTTTGCCATGCCCACACCACCCTCCAACCACACCAACCACCAGACCACACCTGACTTTGACTCTGGCACCATCGAGAGGAAGAGGCCAGGCAGTATGGTTGGGCCTGACAGTGACGTGACACGCAAGGACAGGTAACCACCAACCCTGTCCCCAGTACTGTCCCCATACCCCCATCCATACCCCCATCCATACCCCCATATTGCTCACAACGTCCACTCAGAGCTGAGTATACGTTGCTTTCCTATTTCTGTTAAATCAGTAATGTTTCTTTAATAGTTGCTTGCTTCTAAAATTAAATCATTTCACATTTCTAACAGTATCAATAATGCATTTGCGCATTCTAATGTGTGGTTTGATTGGTAGCTCTGATTATGTTTTTAATCACTTGGGGATCTTGTTAAAGCATTTCTCCAAGCACTTTGCTTACCATTGTAGATTGTGTTGCACTTAGAATCTCTATAACATCCCCTCTGTTGGTGTTGAATCTCTCTCTCTCTCTCTCTCTCTCTCTCTCTGTCTCTCTCTCTCTCTCTCTCTGTGCTCTGGGACGTGGTGATTCTCTGCCCTGGCGGCCGGCGGTCTCCACATGGCTTTGGGTGTCTGTCTTCTTCTTTACTACCTCCCCTCTCTCTCCCTCTGTAGCGCCGCTAACAAACACTCGGACCATAACCCCCGTAGAGGCAGCAACACCTTAGGTAGAAAGCAGCACGCTTCGCCCGCCTTCCAGCCCCCCTTACCCCCGGTGGAGGCTCCAGGGGCTGGGCTCCAGCTCACCCAACCCGGGGCCGAGCTCCAGCCCCAGGCCCATGGCCCGCCGGGGGGTGTGGCGTTGGAGGGCTGCCAGCCTAGCTTGGCGCTGGGTATGGCTGCTCTAGTGGCAGCCCAGCAGCTTCTAGCCCAGCACACTGAGGAACTCAGGTAAGGGCTGTGCGCTGGGACGCAGAGAGTACAGACACGCCACTGTATGAGATGGAGAGAAACTCAAATCGGCTACGCTGCCTTTGACAGTTACATTTTGTTCATAAGTGTTTCAATTCCATCAGATTGTATTGTTTGCATCATTTATTTATTTTTGTGAAGTGTTGATATTGTGGTGAGCTCATCACTTCTCACTTCCCATACTTGAATTATGGCGGGTTTTTGTTTTGAAAAGATAGTCCTGTATCATATCTGGTACTGAATACTATACAGCGTACATTTGAGTGTTGGGACTTCCAATCATCCAGGTTCTTCACTTCTTCTCTAACTCCTCCAGTTGTTGTTCTCTTAACTGTCTAACCGCAACTTCTCACAAATAATCATTATGATGGTGCCTTGCACGTCTGAGTCCAGCCCACTGAAACAGCACTACAATGGCCGCTGTGATCCCAGCATTCTCAGAGGGCTGTCCATACGCCTCTGCTCTCACACTGAAACACATCAATCAGCAGAAAACTGCACCAAACTCTTCAGAAATGTTTGGCCATGAGTTCTTGTTATTGAGCTTATGTAACAGTGAATGTTGTCTGAATCAGTTCATGAAAGGATCTCATTCAGTCCCATCAGTCTTGATACACTGGTTAGTATTGGGAAGCGAAGTGAAAGACACACAGAGAGATAGGGGCAGTCAAGAAAGAACTATATGCTTATTGTACAGTACATGGCAACCATGGAGGGCTTTTTGATAGCTATATAATATGTTGTATCTGATCCCTGAGGTTGAAATGGTGACTTCTCTGTCTGTTTAGCAACCCAAAGCTACGTGACCCCACCTCCACCCCCCCACCCCAGAGGAACGGCTCAGGGGGATACGGCAGTCCAGCCGGAGGGGCAGGACTGCTGGGTTTGGGGACCCCCGGGGCTGGATCCATGGGGCCTAGTCCTCACATGATGCGCAGAGGTGATACCCTTTCTGATTTGTTTTTTAAACAATATTCCCTTTTTATGTGGTAACACACAGTTTTAAGGGGAAACTTTAAAACTTAAAAAAATATATTCTGTTCAGACCATTTCTGAAACCCACCTTGTCACCTTCTGCTGTAGGTACAAAGAAGCCTGCCCCTGCCCCTCCTAAACCCAGCAACCCCCCTCCAAGCCAACCTAGCCACCCCACCAACCACTACTCCCCCTCTGGCTCAGCCCACTCCCTCAGCCCCTCTCCCAGACCCCTCTCCAGCCACTCCCCCACCTCTCCCACCCTGCCCACGTCCCAGCCCTGTGCCACCCCCCGTCGCTACTCCAGCAACCAGCCCCCCATCCAGGCCCCCAACCACCCACCCCCACAGCCCCCTACACAGGTCAGCCCCCCACCCCATCCCAGAGCCCTCAGCCAGTCCTCAGGGGACCACCCTGGTACAGACCACTCTCCTCCAGACACCCCCACCCCACCTGACACCCCTCCCCCCTCCACCGCCGCCCAAGACAGCCCTAGCGCCCCTCCTGCCTCCCCCTCGCCCTTCCAGTCAGGCTCCCTCCCCCGGCCGCGGCCTGTCCCCAAGCCCAGGAACAGGCCGAACATCCCCCCACCACCCCAGCCTCCGACTGGCAACGACACCAATGGGATCTGCAGCACTGCCTACAAGATTATGGGTAAGCTCCTTCACTCAGTCTATGTATAGTAGTGTGGTCACAGTATTTGCTTAGACATTGTTTGCTTGTTTCTGGCTATGTTCCTCTGATGGTATTGGTTAAATGAAGTATAGAACTCGATCCCTACTGAGTTTGACTGTTTCAGTTTACAGTATTGTAGAAAAGCAATAAAGAACACACACCCTCGCCTCGTGTGTGCTGACTAATGGAACATAACACACTCCAAACCTATTGAAAATGAACATCACACACACACTCCTCTCATTGCTGTGACATGTATTCACCAACCTTTGGGCTGACGAGCCTTCCTCAGGGTGTGCTATACAGCCGAAACATTGGTGAATAAATGTAGGGAAGATTGTGCGACTTTAATCAAGTTTTCAGTGTACAGTATTGTTATACCTTGTGATTGCGTTTTCTCTAATAGTCCTGTGTCGTAATACCTCCACAGGTTAAGGACCGTTTGTGAGAGAGGTTTGTCATCAAGTGATACTTGCATTTGCAGCTCCTGCTCTTCCATCTGTTTGCATTACCCTCACCGTCATTTATGAACCCTGCTATTTTTGCCTGCAATATTGTGGTTATCACCATTATCATGAATCATGACATTCAACCATTCAACCTGATCTGGGTTTGCAAATGACATCTCATATTGTACATCTCTAAATGCCAAAGAATACCAGTATCTGAAAACAGATTAGATAAATTAAATTAGCAGAATGGAACCTTTTTGAATTATTGGGTTAGAATGTCTTTTGCAAACCCTTAAATTGCATTTACCTCCGGAAACATTGTTTGTTTTGTCTGTGAAGATTTTTTGTGAGTTTTCAGCATAGGGAGACATAAATCAGCAACATCAGCTGAATTAGAAGATTGAAATGGGACTTGAGCCCATAATAGTTGTAACATTACAAACGTACAGTAGGCTAATTGTCAGGGTGAATGCAGTGCATGACTAGCTTGATTTGTTTCTGGGTGTGTTTAGTCTGCCCACCCAACACTGGTACGCATAGCACAGGAATGTGCTAACAAGCTGCATGCTTCGGTACATTTGAAACACCCAATGAATGGCCAATGCTCACTTTAGGCTACTCAGTGCTATGCAGTGAGCACAATTAGTTAAGTACTCAAACGTAGCTGCTTCATATTCCTATTAGAGAAATATGAATATCAATAGCATGGATAACCTTTTTAAATCCGTTCAAGCTACCTTCTCAACATCACAGAGGATGCGCTTCACTTGCAAACTGTGGCCCACACTTGCACATGCTACTTGCCACTATCAATGTTTCCAAGCTTTTTCCATTGGTCAAGCCAATGGAAAATGGTTCACTTTGGTACTGTTATTGGATGACGTTGATGACATTTAAGTTATGTGAATGTTTTAAATCCTTCAGATTAAGATAGCAAAGTCTGCATATGGCTTTGCTGAGTGTAGCAGTGGCAGCAGCATGAGAGATTACTGCCTGTCAGAGTATCTGAAACCTCTTCTACTGAATGTGTATTGCAGGGGAGGCTAGTGGAGGCAGAAATCAGAGGATGGGCTCATTGTAATACTTGGAATGAGGAATGGTATCAATGCATTACAATGAGCCCGTCCTCTGATTTCTGCCTCCACCAGCCTCCCCAGGCATACTGTACAGTAGTTGCATTTTGCTGCATTTTCTTCATTCACGTGATGCATGCTTGTCAAAACATACTAACATTCAACAGATTATGTCACCCCCTTTTGGTGATTTGTTGTAAAAGCCACTAGTTCTCTAGACAATCAATTAAATCAGAATCTGATTGTACCTAATGCTATCTGCTTATAACATTAGTTTGAATATTACTGTTTTTGACATAAAGCAGTTACCCAATCCAAGAGATTTTCTTTTTTTATTTGTAGTGCTGTATTGATCAGAATCAACTGGGAAGCTATCTGAACACTTCAGCTAATGCAATAACTCACCTAATGCGGTGTTGTATCTCTGTGTCCTGCCCAGACCCAGCGCTGTCTCTCAAAGGGTTAACCCGAGCCTTCATCCCTGAGTTTGCTGTGGACCAGCAGCCAGTGAACGCCTCCTTCTCCCCTCCTAAAGACTCTGACCTTGACTCGGAGAGCACCGTCCTATAAGGAAGAGGACACGCCTTGGCTCAGATTCGCCACGCCCTCCCAGTCCCCAGTCCCCCCCCCCCCCCCCTCCCCCAGCCCTCGGACCGCCAAACCTCTGCTGCTTTCTCTCAGACCACTCTATGTACACACACTAACCAACCCGCTACCCTCTAAGTCCGCTCCACTGCAGCCCTTTCGTTACAGCTCAAATTCCAGACAATCAACTGTAGTAGTAGTAGTACTACTATAGGATTCCCCCTCTGGATGTCGTCACTTTGTAGCACTGATGAAGCCTAATAAGCTTTGTCAAATTTGGATGATGCACAGCAATAAAGAGTTTGGAAACATAAATGAAACTGTATGTATTTGCATGGGATGTTGCACCTGAAGGGACTGGTAGTGGGTTGTTGACTGTGGACTGACCAGACTTATTTGATATTGGTGTGAGGTGTTTTTGTTGTTGTTGTTGTTGTAGTTGTTGTTGTTGACAATGGCCTTAGATCATAAAAGAAAGGTATTTCTAAAGCACAGGAGACTGGGGGAAAAGTAGAAACCAAAAGAACATAAAACTGTTGCTGAAAGTGTAGCTGGTGACTGCAGGTTTCCAGTCGGCTCAAACACTTTATTACCTTTTTATCCTTTTTTGTATAAAACCCATCCTTATATCTCTGTATTTATTTCCAAAAACACATTCCCTGTGGCTTGAGTTAATCATGCAGTTTACTGAAACATGCCTTACTGGTTCCACAATCTGTAGTAGCAGGGGGAGCCCTATATTAAATATGCTGTACCTCCTGGCTTGTAGGTGATGTGTATTTTTGCCTTCCTATCTATCATGTTGACTCTGGTGTAGCTGGGGCATTAAAAGTGACAGGTCCTGTGTAAGTGAATGTAGGAAGGGATGGTTTTAAGCGCTTATACATTTTCATCTGAGCAGTCAAATCACTTAAACAGTTGATATATTGCACTTGAAACGCAGCCCAAAACCAAGCAGTGCTTTCCAGTGAACAGGTTTCTACAGTATATGGAGGATACGTCTTGATCTTTCCCACTGAGCTGGGTTTACAGACTAGCCTGTAACGACTCAGTAGTGAGGTGGTGTTGGATACGCTCGGCTAGAAAAGCTTCAACTTTATCTTCTTTTTTTATACCGGTTGCTTTTTTTCCTTGAAATATAATGCAGGGTTCTGCTCCCAGAGAACCGACCCTAAATGGTACCAAGGGCAAATTCTTGGATTCTTCTGGATGCTTCTGTTGCCCTGAAAACATGTTCATCATTTGTAATGTTTTCCTTAATTCTGCTCCCCTATCTTGCTGCCTTGTCCTTTTGCATAAAGAGACCCTGTTCTGAGGCTCTGAAAGATGAACAATGCCATTAACTAGAAATGATAATGCTGCGTTTCGAGCTCAGTAGTTTTGTATGCTGGCTCTTGAGCTTAAACATCAAATAAAAATGTAAAATGAATGCTTGGTTATATTCCCTTTCCAAAGAAAATAAAGTATATGGAAAACGATATGTGACAAGTGTTTTATGTCTTTGTGTTCATACAAACCATGTCATAGACATGCTTTGATCAGTGTGGTGGAGGGTTGTCTTATCTCCTGGATGCAAACGTCTCATGGCGGCTACCAGTAAAGTCTTTGGTTTGTTGGCCAGACTATTTCTAAAAGGAAATACATGGTGTTCAAAATGCTGTTAGACTTCAGATGAAGGTACACACACACACACACACACAAAGAGAAACATGGCATTTACCTGAGTCCATTAGAATGTTGGTTGGCTTGGTGTAAGTTTGCAGGAAGGAGGAGGGTGAGTGTAACACTGGACTCTGACAGAGATGCAGTAATGTATCCTCATCCAACAGCAGAGCCTGCTCCTGGGCATCCTGGCCTGAACTGCTACCCTACAGAGCAACACACACACATGCACGCCTATTAGACTTCTCTCCTACAACCAACCACCTAGTATTGTTGAACAGGATGTGAGGTGAAAGGGGTTGTTCAACAAAGGTTGTTCCTTTACCCTGCGGTTCAGTATGCACACACACAGCTTGTAGATCATGGCCAGGCATTCAGGGACCAGGGTCTCCACTGGCTGGGTCTGGGGTAAGGGGTCCTGCAAGCTTAGAGGGGGGGTCACAAAGCGGTAGCCCCAGGACGGGAACATACGGCTCATTATACAGGGAGAGCTCACCAGGATCCTCACATCCCTCAGTGCCGAGCTGGAGAAAGAAAATCTAACTTTATACAATAGACACAGCAGTGTGTGAGAGAGAGGTAGATCTTTGTAATAATAAAAGTCTAAAATGTGGTTTTGTTGATATGGGTCTAGTCAAGTTAGGCCTATTGGTTAAATGCTATTCACCAATTTAAGTCAGCAGTCTGCACATGACTTTATAAGACAAAGTAAGGGATATGATTGATAAATGCTGTGGCTTCTGAGGATATCTTACTTTGGGCCTTTCTCCATGTCACTCAGGTCTTTCAGAATCTGTGTGAGAACCTCTGATGAGGACTACAACCAAAATAAATAAAATGCATTAGTACCTGTATGGTAGGTAGCACTCACACTTTTAAGAGAGGGAAATGTGTTTATCTTGTAGGCCTACATACCTCCAGCAAATGAATGACACTTTTGGGATATAAAAGCAGTATACCAGTAACTCCTTCAGCCTGTGTGTTTTTCTGGAATTTTGACAAGAATTGCTCATAGTATTCTGGGGATGAAGACAAAAAAACCGTGCAATTCTTAAGCTTAATGAGGCATGATGCCAGGACAACAGAACACTCAGGAGTTGGATACTGTCTGATACTTCACTTAAACTGTCTGGCCTACCTGCAATAGCGCTTCGTTTATCCCCAGAGTTAAGGTTTGGACTTATCCTGGACACGTACACCAATCTGTGGACAAACGTTTTCTAACAACGCCAGATAACATATATAAACTGAGTATCTATTCTGCTCGCACAAAACCGTCGATTTACACTGGAGCGACAGATGGCCGGGACAGTTGAGACGACGCAGTAACAGTAGTATCGAGTTCCCAACGCCATCTGTCAGGCCAGTAGTTGTACAGGTATTTTGATTTTTTTCTTACAATTGTAAACTATCACCCTTACTTTGTATGTTGTTCTCTGCTTTTCCACGTCAGCAAAAAGAGAGTTTTTGTAGGGATTAAAGTAGGGGTTGACGCTACCAGAGGGCACAGAATTTCCGGCCATTTTCTCTGTTACTATGACAACTGCATCCCGATTCACGCGACAAATGACAGCGGTCCAGAAGCTGGAAGATGTCAGGCAGTTTTATTTGTCATCATCAAGCATCATCTTTATACAGGTCCAAAACATATAGGCTACAACAGTGCCAAAAGCATTCATATGGTCAACATAAAAAGTCAATACATTGAACTGTGCACAACGCACCATTAATATACTATCAATGGAAACATAAAAAAAACACAGTTATAAAGTAGTATTTTAATACATTAACAAATCAAAAATGAACTTAAATAGACCAAACAATACTAAAATACATTTTTTAGACCCAACTTCTGTGAGTATCCACTAAAGTAAACAAATCCTGATGCACAGTTCTTTTCACACAAAACAACACCTATACCAACATGCAAATTCTTTGGACAGACATTTGTAACACTGCACTGCACAAGTGGCAGGATACATTTGTATCAAGATCACAGTTACCTAAAATGTAATATTGAGTCTTTTTATTACAAACTGCAAGCCTGTGTGTTCAATAATAAATAAATCAGTATTTTAATGAAATTCACATGTGAAATGGATAAGAAATGAGAAATGGGAAATAGTAACGTGAACAGTACAAAGGAAAACATCAAAATAGCTTCAAATAAACAAACAGCAAACAATGATAATACATTCTAAACAATATTTAATGAGCGTGATAACAAAACAAAAAATGTGAGTTAGATGCAGATGGTTCGTCTGTGGAAAAGAGATGTGATATCACTATGATAACAACATGAGCCAGATGCTCGATAACATGAACATTCTCTTTCATTTAGCAGCCGCCAACTTATAGTATAGAAACGGGGTAGAGTATAAACACTAAAAACACTCTGGAAAGTGCAATATCATTTTTGTTTTCCCTGCCAACAGCAACTCACACACACAAAGTTGCATTTATATTAGAATGATTGAATTGGCACCAGAAAGCTGCGAAATGTTTTAATCTTTAATACTCAAAACACATTTGTCATGCCAATGTGATGATTCTAGGTAAGCTACTATAATACCTATTCAACTAATAATCTAACCAATGAGGCAGTGAGTATGTGAATTCTGTACAGTGTTTTCTGTTGCATTCAACCAAGGTCAAGTCCACCTGTAAAAATATTTCTCAGTTCTAGATACATTCGTGTACTATCTAATTTTCAGCCCACTAAAATGATATGGTCATTTACATTTAGCCTACATTTATGCTACAACTTTACATTTTCAAATATAATCTTCAAATATAAAATATATAGTCACATCATAAGCATATTCATTCTCATGATTCATTCTGTATTTCTCTTTTTCTTTTCCCGGATCATCCAGTTCTCATCCCAGTACAGTAGCTGTGAGTGTGTTTGTGTGTGATCTTGGCACTTTGGTTGAGGAGAGCAGAGAAGAGCGACTAGCCTCTTTCTACCAAGCCAGGGGAGAGGCCATTCTGGGGCTCCTGGGGTTCTCTGTGGCCTGGGTCTCGTGGAGGGCTCTCTGTAAAACAATGACAATCAATCACTGAGGATGACTCACACCTGCAATACTGTATACGTCAACAACATTAAAAACATTCACGGAGATGGAGAGGCATGACTACAGAATTCAGTTGAATAATGTCTGAGCTAAAAGCTGAAGCCCACCTCAAACTTGGATGTGAACTCAGCGAAGATTGCGAAGAAGGCCTCAGTGGAGGTGACCTTGCTGTCCTCTCCAAAGTAGGAGGCAACCTTGGTGAACTCGTCCATGGACCTCAGCTGGAGAGAGTCCAGAGACTGCACCGCAGGATGGCTGTTCTCAAGGAAGCTCTTCAGCAACAAGGTCAAGGGTCAAACTAAATTCACAGTTTTCATTTAAGCTTTATGTGTTGCAGGGTATTCTGTTTTATACTGTCCGGACAAGCAACACATATTCACACTGCGCGAGTAGTAACTGTACAGTAACTTAACTGTGTACAATACTGTATACATCAGTGGAGGCTGGTGGAGGTAAAAATTGGACGGGCTCAGGAATTCCACCAGCCTCCACTGATATACATGTGTGCAGTAACTGCTGCACTAAGGGCTATGTTGATGAAAGGATACAGTCATGACGGCAGCGAAGTGGTCCTCGGCCGTGGCAGAGATCTTCAGACAGGCAGTCCTGATGTCCTGGATGGTGGAGTGGAGGTCACCGAGCTCAGCTGTGATTGCTCTCTGGTTCACTGCAGAGATAAACACAACGCAATATGAGATCCTTCAAATGCCTTTGTCCGATGTTAAACAAAGAATGCCATGTATTCGGAAAGACAGTGTTCAATCAGTCTGATATCCCAAAAGAAGAAACTTTAAATGTCACATTTTCAAATGAAAAAGTAAAAGCACATGCACAATTCATCAGGTGCAAGACAGAAGAACATATCTAAGAAAAGAGGAATGTCTGTAACTCTGTTATGCTCCCATGGTGATTTAACTCAGACACACAAAAACAGACAACGTCTCGATACAATGGATCTTCGTCAGGACATTTTCAACATCATGAGACAAAGATGTTTTCAGCGGTGGTCCTGCTGTGAAAATGGGCACCAAGCTCTTATTGTGCGTGACTGGATTTATCTAATTGATTTCGATGGAATGTATTCCTCTCCACAGAATCTCTGAAAGCTGCTAAAAGAGAGAGGAGAGAAAAAGAGCAGTGTTGGTGTCCTCTTACAGTACCTTTGGCTGCCAGTGGCACTGTTGTAAGGTCCCTGGCAAAGTTCAGCAGCTCTGGGAAGTGTTGGCATAGCGACTTGGCAAGGATGTGCAGGAAGGTGGATTTCCCATCCACTGTTTTTGTGGTGCTGAGCTTTAGGAGTGAAGGTAATGCGACACTTGACATAAGACAGAGGTCAACTTATCTCAATCAACAATTAGATTGTGTACAGGGGACAGACTAAGGAAAGGTAAAGGTAAAATACCTGTATTAGTGGAGGCAGAAATCGGGGGACGGGCTTATTGTAATGGAATAAGGAATGGCACGTGTTTGATACCATTCCTCATTCCATTCCATGCATGACAATGAGCCTCCCCCAGCCTCCACTGACCTGCATAGTACTGTTCGTGAAAGCACGAGAGTCCACACCTCAGTGAGAAAGTTGATCTTGAACCCAGTGGTTTTGTTTGTCTTGGGTTGCCCGTTGTTCAGGTAGTTCCCCATTGCCAGCACAAACTGTGGGCAGAAACAGAGAGGTTAAAACCGACCAGACAGGTAACACCACCACCATTACTTACATATTTGTACTATATCGTTTTCATTAGAACCATGGGTCTTGTCCAGTAGGAGAGAGGATCATTTCCTTTTTCTCACCTATCTAAACAACTGCATTCCATACTGTATTACCTCCAGGATTTTGGCCAGTTTCTTGCTGCTCCTGAGCTCCACAGAGGCCTTGTAGATGCACTCGTAGCCAGCCTTCATTTCCTCTGTCTTCTCCTGCAGGGTGGTCTTAAAATGGAGGCTCCTCAGACGAGTCTTATACTCTGGCACCATCAGCATCTGGTACGCACACAGATATACATGAGAAATCTGTCTGGAAGGACCACGGTGATGTTAGCAGGACAATAAGAGCAGAACTGAATCTTTCCCACTGCCGTTCTTTCACCGTAGCCTGTTAAACATGTGTCTCAGTACCTGGAGGACAAACTGGTCCAGCTCGCTGAGTTTGGTGGGGTCCTGGTCGAACCGCTGGTACTGTTTGACCTCCTCTTCATCGGGTGCATACAGCAGCAGCTGCTTAATGTGGGCGGGCTCTAACCTCTCCGTGGTCATGTTCATCAGGACCTGACGCAGCTCACCCGGGGACAGCTTCAGGTGGGCGATCAAGATCGCTGGAGAGAAGTGTGGGATGGAGGTTGGAGGGTGGATGGACATGTGTGTGTTTTAACTGCATGTACAGAGTGTGTTTATATTCATCTCCCACACTGGTAGGTGTGCAAACTGTGCACGCATGCATGACAGTATGTATATTTTATTATAAAGTTAAAACATATTTCTTCCTCCAATATCTGCTTCTCAGAGCCACCTGGTCCTTCAGGGTGAGCTGAGTTTCTCTCTGGCCTGGCCACAGTCATACTCACAAGCGTTGTAGGCCTTCTTATGAGACAGAATCTCCACCACGTCTTTCTTTTTAAAGCTCTCTGGCAGGAAGGCTGGCTCTGGAAGAGAGACTGACACATTTAATCACAGTGTAAGGATGCGCTCTCCAGGCACCGGGGGCGGCAACACTTAGAATACAACAAGGTTAATGACAGAGAGGGAGGGGAGGTGGTGCCTTAATGGAGGATGGATTTGATGAGGAGGTGAATGGAGGAGCTCCATAGAAGGTTATGGTGAACATGATGGTGAACAGGGTGAGCTGTGAAAGCATAAACACAACATCAGCAGAGCAGTTTCAACATGATACACATTATACAAGCCATGCTGAGTGAGGTACTGGGCTGTACAGTAGCAACATACCAGTGACTCATGCTATAAGAGAGTGAATGGCAGAAAACATTTAGAAATGCTGTCATTAAGGTGTGATTTTGCTGGTACCGAAGCAGTGGTATAATTGGACACGACAGATACAGTTTGGTACAACACAATGAATATGAAATGTTATGTGACAAGAAATAATAAAGAACTCACTGGAACTCCGTTGAGTACCAAAGTGCAACTCTAGATCGAGGTACTTCACCATGTCACTCAGTTTGTCGTAATCAGGGTCCTCTCCAAGCTATGGTAGAGTAGAGGAAGCATTTACTACCTGCTATCATTTGTATTGTATCATTACACACTACATTACACATTCAGGACATTCATTCAACAACCCAACAAAGCAATATGAATGTATTTCTGCTGAGACTGCAGGGGGGGGATTGAGGGGTTTATTAATTCCACAGAAATATTTGAAACATGGCAATTCAACAACCATGGTTTAAAAAAAAAAAATAAGTGTGTGCGTCAACATCTGAATATCAATTGTAGGAAAGGTACTGTTCACGTCTCTGTTCTGCTTCTACCTGCCTCCAGGTGGTCTTGTTGCTATATACTTTGTAAGGAAATGGCAGCTCTTGAGTAAAATGTGCGTCATATCTGACGCTGCACTGCTGGGCAGAATTTCTTTTTTTTAAGACACCAAACTGACCTGTCCCCAGATGGTGCCTTCTGAGTTCTCCACCTGCTCCCAGCGGAGCCTCTTCACACTCATGTGGGTAGTGTCCGACCCGTGAGAGTTGGATCTGGGCAGCGGGGGTGGGCCGCAGGGGGGAGGCAGCGGTGGAGGGGGTGGCGGGGGCACCTTGTGTGACTGGAGGTCTGAGAGGGGGGTCTCATAGATCGGTGTGTGAGTGGGGTGTGGGGGGTGAGTCTGGGCCTGGGACAGGTGAGGGGGCTGGGGGGCTTGGCTCTGGCTCTGACTTGGCTGGGTCTGGGTCTGGTAGGACTGGTGGTGGAGCTGGTGGTGCCTCTGGAGGGCCTGCTGGCTCTGGTTCGACCTCAGGGGCTGAGGGGAGGGCTGGGGGGAGACCTTGGTCAGAGGCTGGGGCTGGCTGATCTGGCGGATCAGGTGGCTGGGGCGAGAGGGCTGGGGAGAGTGCTGAGGGGCCAGGGTACGGGACAGTTGGTGGCGGGCCTGTATCTGCTCTCTGGTGGGAAGCACCTTGTGTACAGCAGGCCTCTGGAACATAAAGGCCCGTGGAGGGGGAGGTGGAGGAGCGATGATAGGGTGCTGGGGCTGGAAGGACATCCGTGGCCTAGGGATGTGTTCTGGGGAGAAGTGGACCGGGGGAAGGGGGTCGGTGAACTGGAAGGGTGGGGGTGGTAGTTGGGTCTGGTAGGGTGGGGGTGGTGGGGCAGTCTGGGGGGGAGGGGGGATGTGGTCAGAGCCTGAGGAGTAGGTGAGGGAGGTGGCGTCCTCAGTGCTGCTGTGGTCCTCACTGCTGGCACTGCTCAGCTGGCCCGGGAGGTAGCTCACCTCCTGTTCATCCTGGAAACTCATCTGGACACATCATACACATACACATACACATACACACACACACACACACACACACACACACACACACACACACACACACACACACACACACACACCCGCTAATCAGTCCACCTGTTCAATGATAATACAAGTAATAATTAACAAATAATAATTTGTAATTTAATAATTTGTGGAAACATATTTCTATGGCAACCAAACCAATACCATATAAAAAAGAGTGTAATAAAAAAACAAACACTGAACAAATACGACTAAGTATATTTTGTAAATACATCATAAACATCATAAATGATAACCCCAGTCAGACAGAGTCTCTCACCTCTTCGTAGTCGTTCTCTCTGGGCATGAAGTCATCGACCAGGGTGACACGGTGCCCCAGCTGTTCACTCAGAGCATCCAGGAACTTGTCTGTGTCTCGGCTGCGTGGGGGCCGGGAGAAGGTGAAGAGTTTTTTCCGCCGTGATGGGGGGCTGGGGGACTCGTCTGAGTGCAGCGGGGAGGAAGGGGGGCTCTCCAGACTCACGTAGGGGTTGGAGTCTACGCTGCCTGGAGACGGGATGGCGTGGTGGTAGAACTCATACAGAGGGCTGGGGAGAGGCTCCTTCCATGACAGACACAAGCCTGACTTACGGCTCCCTGCTGGGGAAAGAAATACACCGTTATTTCTCTTTCAAAGATGTCTACCAAAGCCTTTGTGGCCTGATGTATTCTCTGGTGAAAATAAAACTAGACCCACATGTGGCAGCTGTTGGTTCCATTACTCTGAATAACTCTCTTAACCATATGGGCTGCGTCATAAATCATGTTATTTGTCGTCCTTAGGAGCAATTATGGATGACAATGTTCATGGCAATGTTATTGTACCTTTGAGATACACTGACCGTTGGCTTCAAGTGGTTGTCTTGGCAACATGGTAAATGAAAGTGTCGTCAACCACTTAAAAAGGTGTACTGTCAGTGCATGCATGTGTGTGTGCGTGTGTGTGTGTGTGTGTGTGTGTGTGTGTGTGTGTGTATGTGTGTGTGTGTGTGTGTGTTAGGAAGCTCTAGAGTACCTGTGTTACTTTGTGCGAGTGGGGAGAGAGACAGGCCATAGGCCTCTGTCTGGCCCAGCCCCTCAGAGTCGGGCGAGGAGTGACTCTGCATGGCCTTGACACTCTTCCCTGCGTACACATTCTCCAGCTCCGTGTACACGCCTGACATCTAAAGGGTTGGGGTGTGATCAGGCAGTTAGCAGAAAGCTTGGTAACACTTAATTTGAACGTCTGCTTGAACACTCCTTGTAAACCATTATTAGATCATTTGTTAACCATGAGTACAATAATAAATCCATGTAAATAAAATAAATATAATGAGTAAAATCATTGTACCATTGTATCTTTTGTTCATTTATCTATCCACATTAAGTCTCATACATGTATATTAATTAA
>NC_139670.1:7343601-7491101 GCF_951799395.1 Argentina silus | reverse complement strand
GGTGTTCTCAGCAGTGCAGCGCTCACCTGAGATAACAGAATCGATGCAGACAGGAGCATGGCCTCGCAGGGTGAACCCAAAACTCTTCTTCCCTCTGTAGACTCGCACGGTCCTGAGGGAGAGACACAGGGAGGCTGTGAGGTGATGGTTGTACAGTGCAGACTGGAGCTAGCACCTTTGAGCAATCTCAACTTTTCTGATAGATGATGTGGGGAAAAAAACATGTTTATCTTGAGTTCAGTGTTGGTGATGTTAATGCCCAGACTACTGTACTGTCTGTAAGAAAGTTGCATCAATCATGTAATATTAGTTGTTTTGAAAAGTCTCAACAGGGATTGAGATGAAATGTGTTTTTATATCACGTTCGCAAATCAGAAACCCTATAAAAACAAAGATATTAATTCCAAAATTACATGAACTATTATCCTTGCATTAAGATGGACTCAATTCATTTGTTGATTTGTTGACATTTTTGCATTTTAGCTAATTTTAAGAGTGTCATAGCAAAGGGTCTGAATACTTATGTACATGAGGTATTTTTGTATTTCAATTTTAATAAATTTACAGAAATTTCTAAAAACCTGTTTTCGCTTTGTCATTCTGGTGTATTGTGTGTGGATTGATGGCAAATTATTTTTGATGGCCCGTTTGGAGCTGTGTGTGTGTGTATGTGTGTGTGTGTGTGTGTGTGTGTGTGTGTGTGTGTGTGTGTCTGTGTGTGTGTGTGTGTGTGTGTGTGTGTGTGTGTGTGTGTGTGTGTGTGTGTGTGTGTGTGCGTGCGCGCGTGCAGTAGGAATAGCACTGGTAACATGTACAGGCAGGAAGTGATACTACCCCCAATAGTGGACCCACAGCACCTTACACATCAAAGAGAAGACAGAGGAGCTCCTATATCCGTTGCCATGGAAACTACTCAAGGCCACATCGAAAGATGTAAACAGTGGTCCAAAAAAGGAGAAGAGAGACGAGAACCGATAAATCCATTCTGAAATTGTCTTTACGCTCGTTACATAACACGAGCTAAATGCAAATGGGAGTTTCAGGCACTGTGTGTACAGCAGAACTGACATGAAGCCGGAGGTAGAGCAGAGTGCAGGCTCAGCGTTTCAGTGTGAGGTAAAACATTGGAGGTAAGACGTCAACTGACAGGTTGGCAAGGTGAAGCACAGATCTCTCAGCTCGCTCCTCATCTCCCATCCCTCACTGCGTTAATATCAAGAACATTATGCGTCATTATATTCCATAACCCAAGGAGCTGGAAAAGTGCTGAATATTACAGTATAGGTGCAAGTGTTACAGTATCTACAAGTGAGTGTGTTCTAATGAACAATCCTCAATAATCAATAGAGTAATCAATAGAGTAATCAATAGTATCTCCCAGCTACTAGTACCACCATTACCATATTCATTTTTGTTCTAAATTCCCCCCTGGTAAGTCAGTTGAGTTTACAATAATAAACAGTGCATCAAACCCTGTGGCCAAGATGTGCTGGTTACTCAGAGCAGTGGTAATCTCCTACAGTATCTAATACCATGGGCCGTCTCTTACAGGGGAGGCTGGTGGAGGTAGAAATCGGAGGACGGGCTTATTGGAATGCACACGTGTTTGATACCATTCCTCATTCCGTTCCATGCATTACAATGAGCCCGTCCTCCGATTTCTGCCTCCACCTGCCTCCCCTGGTAGGCTGTCTGTTGCTGTTATATGATCTGCCACGATGATTATACATGACAGATTCTAACACAACGGTAACAGAGCAGGGGGCCTGGGCTCCATGGAAAACATGAACTGGATTACAGTGACAATGTCGACCTTGTGTAGAACATACTGTAGCTATGGCTTAGTGCTGAGTTTGTAGTGGGAGTGTTTATCAACCCTATCTTAATCCTAATTCCATTGTGGTGTTAACAATTGTACAAGCATGTAATCTCTGTGTAGCGTTAATGGATGAGGACTAGATAATCTCATCCAACGGAACGCTGAAATTCGGTCCTTATCAACAGTTTTCAATGCTTTCAAATGTATTGAAGAACGGTCTAGTTTCCCAGACACAGATTAAGCTTACTCCGAGACTAGAAAGCACTTTCAATGGATATTTCCTTTCAACATGCTCTTTTTATTCCAGGACTATGCTTAATCTGGGTTTGTAAAACGACCCCTAATGTCTAATGTAATTTCTTGATATATTAAACCACCTGGGAGGATATGGATGATGCTATCCAACTTTCCCTTTATTACACAGACAGAAACTATTTTTCCTGAAAAGAGAAAATGAGTCAGGTGAGGTGGTACAGTAGTCATGACATGTGGGTGTACCGACCTATGATTGGCTCCTGTGGCGGGATGACCGGACGTTGACTTCCTACAGCCCTTCTCTCTCTCCCCCCTGCCGCCCTCCCCACCGTCGCGGGGTACAGAGCTGGCCCGTTTGGAGCTCTGGTGGCGCCCAGGGTGGTCCTCGCTGCGGCTGCGTCTGAGCCGACCCTGGTTCTGGGGTTCACTGATGCTCTTACTGCGGCAGATCCGGTTGATCAGGCTCTGGGACACAGCCTCGTCGAATCGCTGCCGGTGCTTCTTGGGAATGAAGATCCTGGTGAACATGACGAGAGGGGAACCAGCATGTGAGGAGGACAGGAAGATACTGTAGTCTATGGGGGTCTTCCCACGGAAAAGTGGTTTACCAGATACGTCAGTAGTCTAGTCTCCCTCAGTAGTGTGTGTCAACTCTGCCCAAAATCTAAAAATCTAAAAGTTATTTTTTTTTTTTTTATCAGAACTTGGTGGAGAAAATCAAGAAGCCAGGTTGAAGAAGACAATCCCTTGAACTGGGTAAAAATCACAGTTGACTTGATGATGACGATTCATCATGAAATCCAGCAACTTAAGAAATCCAGAGACTGACAAAACCAAAACCAATACAGTGAGAGTTGCCAAAGGAAATGGTTGAACAGGTTAAATCCTCCTCCTTTGGGACTGTTATCCTTAGAGAAAGAAGGGAAGGAGAGGTTAGATAGATAGAAAGAAAGAGATCTCAGTAGAGATGGCGAGGAGCTCCTATTCTTAGTGGAGTAATTTGCTACAGTGTGAATTCTCACAGTTCAAGCGTCAAATACAGCAACAGCAGAGGTGTGGGAGTGAGCTCAGAGTTACTCTACCACCTCTCTCTCTCTCTCTCTGCCTCTGTGTCATCCCTCTCCCTCCCTCTATCTATCTATCTGTCTGTGGCGTGGTACAATAGAACTCCTCTCAGCATCTTGCTGAACAAGATGAGTCTTGTCAGGGCAGAGAGATTCTCAGCACTGGGAACAGCAGGACGTGAGGGATCAGGGATCATCATCTTTTCATCATCTGTACAACCGACTTATTCAAATCTACTAGGCTGATTGATATTAGATCACAATACACCAGAGAATATTACTATACTGTATGGTATCATCTGCTCAAGAACAAAGCTGTTTGCAAACTGAAGGAATAAACATGTGTTGCCTCTCTGAAAAAATATCTTAATGCAACAGCTGACGAGAAAAACAACTAGTTCAGTGATCAGGACCGCAGCCAAGAATGCAGTAAACCTCGCACACACACACACACACACACACACACACACACACACACACACACACACACACACACACACACACACACACACACACACATAGTGCAGTACACCCACACACCACCAAACGTGTTTTAACACACTCAAATTAAAACTGATGAACATTGCATAAACAAACACAGACGGAAATGTTTTATGCTAATCTAAATAAATCCTTTCATATGAACATATTGGTTGATAAAAAATGACTTGAACAGAAATGAGTGTAATTAATTATTATTACTATTAAGTGGCTGAATACAATGGCTTTGTCATCAAATGGAGTGTACAACACAGAACAGCGAGAGGCAGAGGAGAGAGCGCTGGTTGTGCCAGCCTCCGTCACCCACCTCAGCGTGCCGTCCCTGAACAACGCTGTTGACCTTTTATGAGTGCCTTGTTAGGCTCTGTCCCCTTGATTAGATGATCCGACCGAGTGCTGAGAGGAGTTTGCAATGTGGTGGATTCTGAGAAACAAACTGGCAATTAACAATGACGACAACAGAGAGGAGCGCACAGCTACAGTACTTCACACGACCACCCAGAAAGATAATTATGCAGATGAAAACAACTTGGACAGCTAAATCAAGCAAATAGGACACACGGAGAACCTCAGAGCAAATAGGAATTCTTCCCACCATAAGGGAATGTTCGTCTAATTAGCCATCATTATTCCACAGTGTCGAGGTAACCGTCCATGGGAGGTAAATATAGAACTCTCTAGAAGCTGGTGTTCTGCATGTCTGAAGTGATTTGTGGACATCTGATTGAACTGTGAGTCACACGGTGTTGTTTTGAGGTAACCGAAGGCTCCCCCCTCTGTACAGTACAGGAGCTCTGTCTCACCAACACACACAGTTGCTCACCATATTCATTCTATATTCATCCCTGACATCCATGATGTATTCACAGTGCAGATACAACCTGCCTGAGCACCACCACTACGACTGTCATCACCTCAACTAAACCTCCGTTATGCAAAAACAGAGGAATCTCTCTAATCAGCCACCTCATCACGTAAAGTTAGCAACCGTCTTATCTTTCAAGCTAATTGAGTTCCTGATGTGACCTCATTTACCAAGACTGTGAGTGGTGCTCTATAATTATCCTGGGAGGGGGACGGGGACGGGGGCGGGGGGGGCATGGTATATCTCTCGAAAGGGAGGAATGACATGCAGAAATCTAGACCTCGTTTAAATTCGAATCATTGTCCAGATGTGTGAGACTGTCGGCATTTATTGCGCTGACAAACTATAGCATACAGTAGCACTGAGCAGAGCACATTAAAGGATGAGGGAGGATTTAAAAGATAATTATATGATTTAAACAAGCGATTAGGGTCACTACTGTATGTCACTGGTCAGGCCCAGTTGACATAATATCAATAAAAAACAGAATATCAATAAACAATGGAATTTGACCAGATCTCTGATATAGTATTATCATCAGAAATAATAAGACAGGGAAAAGTCAGATCATGTGTCTATAGCCATCCAGTTCCCAATACTGTTGTACATCAGACATCAAAGATGACCACACCTCCAGGAATAATCTCCACAGCAGTGTAGCATCCATAGCATAGAAAAGAGAGAGAGAGAGAGAGAGAGAGAGAGAGAGAGAGAGAGAGAGAGAGGAGAGAGAGAGAGAGAGGGAGAGAGAGAGAGAGAGAGAGAGAGAGAGAGAGAGAGAGAGAGGAGAGAGCAACATCACACAGACTCCTTGATCAATGATGACGGCTGTCATTCAAAGAAAATGTGAGCTAATCACAGCATTTGTCCACACATATGGACTATTTATACGAGCTAATGTTCTCTTCTGCAGGGTCAGTGGGTCCTGAAGCATTAGGATGCTTTCAAGGGTAGGAAAGCATCTGTACTATAATGGAGGTGATTATTCTGTTGAAACATCCCTACTTCACTAATACACATACTTACTGCGTCTGTACATCTGAGAGTGCAACCTGATGGGCGATTAATGTGTTAAAGCCAGTGTGAAGTGATTTACTTGGATGAAGCTATGATTTACTGTTAATGGAGGCTGTTGTCATGGGTGTGATACATGTGGTTAGAGACTACACTGCACTACAGTAAAACAACTGTTATCAACATTATCATGTCCCTTTCTCTGACTGCTATTAGCAGAATTGCTATGGAAAGACATCGCCTACAGTGCTGATGCAACAACCATTGCAGAAGTCACATGGGCAGTAACAGCTCTAATTGAAATAGTGTGAAGGTGATGCTTGCATAGACTATTATATAACACACAGAAGTTGTTAGATGGAATGCTTCCGTAACATATCGGCAGGGGAAACAAAAATCAGGAGATTACAGACTAAAATAGGCCTGCCACTTATCATGATGAGTTCAGGAAGAGCCGCTGACAAAAGTCATTCACATAATCCAATGCAAAAGTCTGAAATACAACAATGCTGTGAGTTTCATCATGGACAATTCATATGAGAGGAGGCAAGAGCAAGAAACTGCAGAATAGTCAATAGTGATGCAAAAAAAATAAATCAACTTCAGTTGGACCTGTGCCTTAGACCATTGTACACCATTGTCTCTTTAAAAGAGGAAGACACAGATAACTACCATGGACTGACATCCAACTCACACACACACAACTGTGTACGACTGAATGCCCAGAGTAATTGGCAGGTGAATTATCTGGTCACCGATAACATTACACCCGGTTGTATCCTACCTATACTGAAGAAAAACATCTGTTTACACTCTGCAGTAGCATCAGTGTCAAACACAACTAACAATAACAACATAAACACATAAGCAATACTCACCCCAAACAGCTCATTATTTTAGCGGTCTGTCATAATTCAGAATTAGCAGTAAAATTGGGAGGACAGTTAAACGGGTCTGAATGCATAGGTGCACAGATTGTTGACTGTATCTAAGTCCTAATGCAGTATATTGTGGTATAGAATCGCCATGGTGCAGCCAGGAACCATCGGCAGCAAATTGTCAGGGGAAAACGGCCACCACACAGAGACGAGCTAGAGCTTAGAGCAGAATAATGAGAAAATCTATCAGAGCACACAGAAACCCACAGAGAGAGAGAGAGAGAGAGAGAGAGAGAGAGAGAGAGAGAGAGAGAATAGCATTTGAAATGCTATTATTGGACTTGCACAATTAAGACCATATTCCATAATGCCCTTCATTTGACAACTGAGAATGTAAACCATTTAAATATTAAATGATGAATAAAATAAAAAAAACAAACAGCACAGTGCTGTTTCTTTTATGTAGCTACAGTGTTACTCCAATTGTATATTAGAGATTGGTGCCTCATTAAGTATAAGCCTACTATCTGGTATCACTAAGAGCCTCTAAAATGCCTCTAATATGATCACTTTGCACTTTAAACTGAATATTTGATGTACATTACACATGGTTTACCCCTGTGTTGTTTCCTCTGGTAAAGAGGGTTTAAACCATTAGAGTCAGATAGTCAAAGCTCTGGTCGGGCTAGCTCATTAGCATTGTTTCCTACTGAGTAAAGACCACATTGGAATGAGCACTACATGGTGTGCATTCCTTTAGGTGGATCCCTCTACCAATCAGATTAAAGACTTAGAGACAGGAGGTGTCATCTCACATGGCAGTTGCTCATCTCGCACTAACTCACTGGGACATGAAAATAACGGTAATCTCCACAAGGAAAAAGTGGATTGGGATTGAGGGTTTTACAGGTGAGTCTTTTTAGTCTCACAGCACTTCACAAAAAATGTGTATTTCACGAACAAAAGTGTCGAGAGGAAGTGACAGTGCTGACAACGTTTGCAGGACCATTAGTGCTGCTTTACCAAAGACCACTACCAGTGATCACGGCCAGCTCTTATCTGCCATTACAATTCTGCCACTAATACACTTGGCTCAAGACAAGGAGCCATTTTGGCTCTACAATTTCAATCAATCCAATACCAGTTTGACCCAACAGGAGGGTCATGGTAGGTTTACTCTGAGCCCTCTGCAGCAGATGGGACGTACCTAGGGTACTGCAATACCCCTTAATCCGTCCCCCTGCGAAATGAGCAAAAGGAAAAGCCTGTTTACATGTCATCTCAAATTAATCCCAGGAGATTACTGTTACTTTTCATTGGGGTCTGTCCCCAATCTTGGCGATTGAAGAGTCTAAATCCCACCTTGGCTGTGCATGATTTATGAAGAGAGAGCACTACAAGTACACCAGTACAAGACAATGCCAATCTTAAAGCCTTTGTTACTTGATACAGCAACGTTGTTGAGACATTTAATTAGTCTCGGGACTCAGGAAACGATTGATGGGCACAACCTGGGTCATGTTCAGTAGGCACGATTCACGTTGAGAGACAACACTTTGAACAGAAATCAAACTTTAAACTGTTAACAGGAGGCTCATGGGTACCTGATGTTACCGATGAGCTGCTGCTGCTCCTCAGTGGTCAGAATGTCGGGGAGTATGGAGGCCAGCCAATCAACCTTCTTGTCAGCAGCGTATAGCTTCAGCACGGCAAACAGCCTCTCTTTCACCTCCGGCTCATCCCCCAAGATCTGATCAATCTGAAAAACATCAAATAACAACTGTTAAATGACACGAGAAGACCTCCGACTAAAAAGACAGTCGACATTGAGTGAGGATTATCAAATGATCTAAAATGTGCCAGTGAAAGGAATACACATTCACATTAGTAATATTAAGTAATACCAAATGCACATTACTCCCTCTCTCCCAGTCACACCCCACAGCTCACAGCTCACCTTCCTGTTAAACTCCAGGGCTTTATGTTTGCGGTCCAGCCTCATCCCGTCTCCCCCCAGCTGGCTGTCCTCTATACTCCCAAAGCTGCGTTTCTGCCTGGGGCCCAGACACAGCACACCCAGACGCAGTGTACGCCCCTGTGACGCCTTGATCAGCGTCGCCGCCATCTCGTGCTGCCTTACGGGGATCCCGTTCACCTCCATGACGTAGTCTCCGGCCCTCAGGCCTCCCCTGCCCGCTGGGGAGCAGGGAGAACAATCCTCCACCAGCAGGGGGCAGTCTCCCACAATGGTGAAGCCGAAGCGACCGTCAGGACCAGGCGTGATGTCCATCTGGAAAAGAGATTAAATCAATCGACCAAGCAATCACATTTTATTCATATCACACTTCATTTTAGTTTGTATTTATGTTTTAAAAAATAAAAACAATAATTATATTTGTGTCTCAAAGAAACTAACATTTCTATACTGTGAATCAAATGGAGCATTGGGTTACATGAGGTTTTAAAGACACATAGAAGAACTTCAGTAGGCCCAAACAGAGATGAAGAATGACATAAATGACCACAAAATAATTCTCGGGTGTTAAAACATATTTTTTTCTGTGTGCTGGTGAAAGAAAGAGAGTCAGAGAGGTGGTGGTACAGACCTGCTGGATGCGTGAGACCACTCCGATACTAGGGGGGATGTTCCTCTGGGTCTGTGCGATGGAAATGACAGCATGTGTGCCCAGCGTGGACACATTTTGACCCTCGATCTCCAGTACCTGGTCACCAGGCTGTAACCCTGCCAACTGGGCGCTGCTTCCTTCTTCCACAGACAGGATGTAGCTGGGACCACTTCCTCCCAACTGGAACCCAAACTCCTCCGGCCAGGCCTGATTGGACGTTGGCATCGCGAGGACTTCACAGGACGCAAGAGAGGAGGAGAGAGAAAATAGGCTAGACTGTGTTAGACGTGAGTCAAGCAAAAGGTGTCCTGTGGTTCGTTGCGAACATCTCAGATGTGCAGGGAAATCTGCGACTGCAATATCATCTGTGTAATGTTGTAGATAAATAGCCTCATCAAAGAATACAACAACGTTGCCAGACATTCTTCTGCACCCTGTATTATACAGTATGTCTTCCTGCGTGTGGATGTAAGATGTGAGAACAGTGTCTCTCCTCGACACTGCAGATTTAGTCAGGACAATGTGACTTCTCTCCTCTCTCCTCTGCGCCCCTGCTGAACTGTGGAACCCCCTGGGGTCACTGACCTCGTTCAGAACTCCACAGTCACTCAGAGGCAACACACATTTGACCTTGGAGTGCACCTTGGAGTGAAGCACTCTCATCCAAACTTACAGCATGTCGTCATAGTATAACATAATACAAGGCTGTTGCATGCCTGGAAGTAATTACGGCAGATAAGGGGTAACTTTTTCTGAATACAATTATCTGTTGTTTTTGCAAAACACAGAACAATTTAAATCTAGGAATCCAGGTTGTCATGAATTTGTGGTAATGCACTAAATCCCTAACACTTCGTTTTGAAAGCCTTTTACAGAATATCAGAGGTAGTGATTAATGAACATGTTTTAACCTACATGCAAGCGCATCCAGAAACGTCCCTCAAACGAAAGGTCATACCATGCCAAAGATAGAACGACAAAAATATCTGTTGTTGTATCTACTAAAGATTATTACACATATTAGCCCTACAACAGAGCCAGACACTGCTTTATAATCTCCAAAGCCCTGAAACTGTAATTTGACAAGTGGACTTACAGAAATCTTTAGGTGGATTGCGAGGACGAGGCTTGTTCTGGCGGAACGAGTATCTGCCTTTCTTGTTTTGTAGAAATTTCTTCATCTTGTACAGTGTCAAACCTTATCATATAGCAGGTGTCCTGCTTGTGTGCTAATATCCAGTCTGGCTTCTTGTCTGTGTCATTACAGTACACAAGCCCTTCTGACCACCTCACAGCCCCCCCCCCCCCCAAAACAAGAGGGGCTGATTCAAATGTTTAAAAAAATCCCATGTTCAGAGTCCTCTACAGAGAGCATTGCCACCTCCACATGAAAACAGAATGACTGTGCATGAAAAGCCAGTGAAATCTGGTCAAGGAGTTGCTCCTGCATGTCTCCCAAAGTCATCTCAGTCCAGCCCGTTTGCAGAGTGTTAATCAGAAAACTGGGACGCACTTGCTCCACTCCGCTCCTTAATAATTCTCTCTCCAAAAAGGGTATTGTGAGGCCCCATTTTTCTATAAATACTCCTCTGTCTCTTTTCCTGCTCTCTCTCACGGCTAGGTGCCTCTCCAAGGGATGGGTCCTGGCCCAGAATCAGTGAGTGTCGATTCAGGAGAGGTTGATGAGCACTAAGTGGAGCGTCTGCTTGCATGAGGATGAGTGTGTGTATGAGGGTGTGAGTGTGCCACAACGCTCGACCCATTGAGAAGGAGCAGGGGCAAATGTAAGACTTTGCTCTGGATTAGTGGGATTATGGTCTGAATCTTAAGATCCCCCCTTCCACCCCCAGCTGGGCAGGGACATGCACCAGGAAGGGTTGAGCTGAGCAGATCCATAATGACTCACCGTGATGTGAATGGTAGTCCTATGATTGGGTTACTATAACACTGTGTACCCAGAGGCAATGTGCAGTATGATTGAGAAACATGACAGACAGTGTTCTGTCACAGATACAAAGCCAGGGAATAGAGTTAAATGTGTGTATGTGTGTGTGTGTGTGTGTGTGTGTGTGTGTGTGTGTGTGCATATCCAGAATTCATTTAATTTAAGAAGATTAATCGCACGTACATAATTAGCCTAATGTACAGTAATATTGAAAAAAAAACAGGATCGTCTCACAATAAGCCCACAACATACAAAGAGAGTCTGGTGTTTATTGTCATGAGAGAATGTTATGTGGGGCGTGAGGACAAGTGCGACCTTGTGTAGGATGGCTCCGGAATCTGACAACATTGTCCTTTTAAACCACAACTTACAGTCGGCCTACATTCCATCGGTTTTAGGCCAATACCGACCTAGTGTGTTAACCTTTGTAATAACCCAGTTTCAGACCAGTAGGTATGCTGCCAGAAAAGTAGGTCTGCATGCTTTGTAGGCTATGTGTCAGCAATGAAAATCAATCTGATATTATGGCCATATGACTCAGTAAGGAACGTCCAGACCTAGGCCTAATTCAGGGCCGAATGAATAATTCAGGAGAAATGCTTGTAACGTCAAACAGGCACTGTTCCTCTCAATCAAATTCTCATCTTACACCTCACCCAAGATGTCCATTCGTGTGGCTGAGTAAGGGTGCATTATACAGGCCATTGAGTCTGTGGTAAAACAACCTACTTTACAGTAGGAATTTACTTTTACCATCTCATATCAACCACAGTACAGTAGAAGGTCACCTGATAGAATGAATTGATGTGACAACTAAAGGCTGTCCATCCATGATTCATCCATGATTCAATCAAGCTGGTGAATATGAAAGTGAAGGCCAAAGAGATAAGTCATGAAGGCCTATCTATCTCTATGGCAACAAGGTAACATAGTCATTCTAAACAGGGAACAAACTACAGTATGAAGTTTTCAGCCAGCATATCCATCAATATTCAGTCAGCCGTAAAAGCTTTAGTTCTGCTCCTTTCGAATAGACACTGACACATAGGCTTCACATAGGCACATAGGCGTCTGTAATGGCCAATAACTGCACATGTTTCCCTTGTACTTTAAACCCTTAAAACTTAGGCTTTTGTGAAAGAGTAGAATAATACCCAGTCTTACCTTTTTAAGGGTACCCAGATGAGAAGGAGTAATAACCTACATTTGATCACCAAGTCCTACAGTGCAAGTGTCTCTAATTCTGAGTGACACTCCTCTCACTAACTCTGCTGTGTAACATGAGAGTTGAGGTTGATTGAAAATGCAGGCAAAGCCCAGCAACCAGATCCAACAGCCTGTCTCATAATGCTGTGTTGTGTGCAAGACTAAGTGCACAGTCCTCATTGAGACGTACAGACTATTTCATAAGAAGATCTCATTTAAAAATATTGAAATGTTCTCCCATTGAGACAATGTGTAATAACCAAATTAGCTTGAGTCTTCTGAATTGCATTTTTAAAATGAAAAGGTCCTGTCATTTCTTATCTCGATTATTTCCACTGAAATATGTTTAACGTTTTAGCAGCAGTTCAGTTACTTCAGCTGTAAGGTAGTTTATAACGAAGTCCACAGCACTGATGCTCAACAGCTGTTAGCCAGGCAGCTTGCAGCTTGCTACGGAAGTACAGTAGACGCAGGTGCAGTGCTGGCTCACGCCACAGGCGGGCATTAGAATGTGCTTCAGAGAGGTTTGTTGAGTCAAGTTTAGGTTTGTCAATGAAGATGTGAAAAATGTGAATCGTAAACCCCTCAAAGAAGGTAACTAAGTAAGTAAGTAAATTCACCCAATTATGTAGCTAATGACAAACTCAGCTAGCAGGCCAGCAGAAGCCAGCAGCAGAAAGCTAACGTTAGGTGGCTAGCTTAAGATGTTGTTGCTCGTAGCTAACTAACTCACTAACCGGGCGAGCTCATTGAATTGATATGTCATTATTATATTATAGTAATGCATGTTATGTATTTTTGTTATATGCTCAGCTAGACCAACAAGCTAGTCACTTCGTTGTTAACTTCTGCTAGCTAGTTGACAGCGGTAGCTCTGACACCCATGTCCTACTTCATTTTGACAGGTTGACAAATGGATTTCCTCACTCTGTTTGCTATCTATGTTGCGGTGGTGCTGACCTGCATTGTCTTGGTCTGTAAATACTCTGGTCAGCAACAAACTCCTTTTGGTGTTCTACTCAACGCAGTGACAAAGGTACGTGAACATTACACTGTGCTGTACCTTTCAAAACCTACACAAGGTGGTGCTATAACACCATTCATTTGAGTAGTTGGGTAGTTATTCATTTTCTGAATCTACAGGCTCTTTTTTGTTGTTGTTGCTTTGCAGGTGATATCACCCTGGATACCACAATGGCTTCAAAGGTTTTCACAGAGGACCTTACACAAGTTATTTCATCAACGGTGGGTGGAAAGTAAACTCTGTTGATAGTCACATCTCTCAGAAATGTATGCCTCTGCAGGAGGAAAGATTACATACAACTACCTAACTAGCAGGGGCTCTCTCTCAAGTGATGTTATAAATATCTCTATGCAGGTCTTTTAAACATGGCCCTCTTTTTTTAAGAAATCATTTTGACCTATTTGGGGAAAGAGGGGAGGTTACAGAGAAAGACCTATTTACAGATTACTGAAATGTTACATTTCAATACAACTTTATTCATCCTCTTTCTGCAATTAGTTCCAGGTCAGCAGCAGGATTGATTGACAGCGCTGATTAACTGTAGTATGTAATCTATTTTTCACCACAGAAACATCATGTTTATCTGTCTCCATATCTTGCTGGAGGTAGCAGTGTATGCAGAGTTCACTTATGAGGTGTTTGGATACTGCAGAGATATGGACACCAGTCTGACCAGCCTATCTGTGCCATACGTTTTACTGGCTGTCAAATCGTGCTTATTCTACCTCTGCATAAAAAGGGATCCTGGTAAGTAGCGATAACCTATTGCTTCCTTCAGCACTTATCGCTGCGTAAGGAAGTGCAATCACTCTGAATTAAATGAAACCATCTTCAACCCTGTTCTTCGTAGGCACAGTGACGAAGAAGAGACATGCTGCTCAGGTCAAGGTGTACCCATATGACAAAAGGATGTTCCATCCTGTGGTGTCCTGCCCAACCTGTCAGCTGGTGAAACCAGCTCGCTCTAAACACTGTCGTAAGTAGTAGCCTTTGATTAGACTTTGGTTTATAACACCATAACGACACCATCATCTACATTTAAATTGTTACAAATAATTTACAGTATGCATACATGCACTCACTGAGAACTTTATTAGGAACACCTGTACACCTTCTCATGGTGGAGGTGGTGTAATGGTGTGGGGAATGTTTTCTTGGCACGCTTTGGGCCCGTTAATACCATCGCTTGAATGCCACAGCCTATTTGAGTATTGTTGCTGACCATGTGCATCCCTTCATGGCCACAATTTACCCATCTTCTAATGGCTACTTCCAGCATGATAATGCACAATGTCACAAAGCAAAAGTCGTCTCAAACTGGTTTCATGAACATGACAATGAGTTCAGTGTTCTTCATTGGCCTTCCCAGTCACCGGATCTGAATCCAATAGGACACCAATAGGACACCTGTAGGACAGGAGATTCACAGCTTGAAAGTGCACCTGAAAAATCTGCAGGAATTGCGTGATGCAATCATGTCATCATGGACCAGAATCTCAAAGGAATGTTTCTAACATCTTGTGGAATCAATGCCACGAAGAGGCTGTTTTGAGAGCAAAGGGAGGCCCTACCCAGGATTAGTATAGTGTTCCTTATAAAGTGCTCGGTGAGTGTATGTTACAGTATGCATAGAAGGCTAACTCCAATGACCTCCTTTTTAAAATCCATTTTCTCTTTGTCTTTGCAGGAGTCTGCAACAGATGCGTGCAGCGCTTCGACCACCATTGCGTTTGGGTCAACAACTGCATCGGAGCACAGAACATCCGTTACTTCCTGCTCTACCTGCTCAGTGTGTGTGCCATGGCGGGAGACCTAGCCCTGCTGACAGTGGACATGTTGCTGCACTCTGTGCTGCGGTCAGGGCTCCTACGAGCCCACTACCTTGACGACCTGGGCCAGCAGCAGCAGGCAGGGCCACTCTTCATCATTCAGGTTAGAGCCCCTCTTCATCATTCAGGTTAGAGCCCCTCTTCATCATACAGGTTAGAGCCCCTCTTCATCATACAGGTTAGAGCCCCTCTTCATCATTCAGGTTAGAGCCACTGTGGCTGCATCGCAGACGCTGGTCAGTGGTCAGTGATGTCAGAGCCATAGATGAACAACATTTGGAAAACTCGGTTTGAGATTCTGAATGCCATTTCCATGAATACCTATTGGTGGCTCTAGTCATCAATAGGTCACAGAAATTGCCACACAGCCTTCCATGAAGACAATTGCCAAGACAGCTTTCCATTTATGACATTTGTAATTTATGGGCTATATGAAAACATCAAAGTGTCTCCCACATTTCCAACTAATTCTTTCTCCCTCTCCACAGCACCTGTTCCTGACCTTCCCCAGGATCGTCTTCATGCTAGGGTTTCTCATCTTCGTCTTCTTGCTGTTGGCGGGGTACGCCATGTTCCACTCCTACCTGGCTCTAGTCAACCAGACATCCAACGAGTGGTACAAAGGGAAAGGGTATGTGTGCCAGCACTGCCACCCTTCACCCGATCATCTCTGCAGCCCACCGCCGGACCAATCCAGAAGGTTCTTCTACAGCAGGGGTGTCCTAAGAAACATTGGAGAGATCTTCTCTCCTCTGCGCCCCATTCAGAAGAAAGACAATTGAGTTCCAGAATGTTTTCATATGATTTTTTGTAAGGAGGTTTGAATAAATGTTTTTTTATCCAGAATAAATGACTTATTTTTTTCCCACAGAGGTAAAATGCCTGAATACTGCTGTATTTTTTTGTCTGACCCCTGTTTAGACAGGCCTTGACTTACTGGATCAACCCGTTTACACACATCAGTACAACGCAGGTAAAGGGGGAGGGGGGAGGTGGGGCACATGACGGTGGATTCAATGCAAATGCAAATTATTGTGTCAGGAAGCAAAGCAGGGATGCATGCCGGATATGAATAATGGTCATGCACACAAATGAACCACTGATGATTGCACACAGAAACTGCATGTGGGGAGTATAGGAATTGGACTCTAAAGGCTAGATTAGATGGCAGAAGATAACAACTCAACATCCAGGAAGAGAGCGAAATTCCTGCTCCTGTGCCCTTAAGCACCGCCGTCACCGGTGCGGAAGTGTTACAGTATATTTGATTCGTGCAACGGTAGAAGGTCAGGAAACGGATTGTAGCTAAATTAAGCAATAAAACACTTGGTGAACACCAAATAATAGCACGATAGGTCGAAGTATAGTTCTCATGCTTAATTTGAGTGTCTGTTTGCGAGAT
Source organism: Argentina silus (assembly GCF_951799395.1). Lineage (NCBI taxonomy): Eukaryota > Metazoa > Chordata > Actinopteri > Argentiniformes > Argentinidae > Argentina > Argentina silus. The sequence goes on along the minus strand of NC_139670.1, from coordinate 7,474,672 downwards.
TTTAACACAAAACACGTCTGCTGTTCAAGCGATACTGTATTTTCTAGAGAAGCAACTGGTTAGCTATTTTTGGACACTACTGAAACTTGTGGACCGAAGAGGCACCGGAACGGTAGACAACTAGACGCACACTTTCCCCAATGGCTGTGTCTAAATGCACGAAACTATGTGGTCCCTTGATAAAGCAACTGCTTGATTCTGTGGACAGTGTCCTCTTCGACTGCGATGGGGTTATATGGCGAGGGGACCAGGCCATCCCTGGCGCATCTGACGTTATCAACCTGCTGAAGAAAAATGGAAAAAGGGTGTTTTTCGTCACCAACAACAGCACTAAAACAAGAAAGATGTACGCTGACAAGATGACCTTAATGGGATTCAACGCAACTGAGGAGGAGGTGTTTGGAACGGCATACTGTTCAGCCATGTACCTCAAATCTGTCTGCAAATTGGAGGGCAAAGTGTATCTTATTGGAAGCAATGCGATGAGGCAGGAGCTAGAGAAGGTCGGGATCCAGCAGACGGGCGTCGGGCCTGACCCAATATCAGGTGTCCAGCTCGATTGGGCCAATGTCCCCTTGGACCCAGAGGTGAAGGCTGTTCTAGTTGGCTTTGATGAGCACTTTAGTTACATGAAACTGAACAGAGCCCTCCAGTACCTCAGCAATCCCAACTGTCTGCTGGTTGGAACCAACACAGACACCAGACTGCCCTTGGAAGGAGGGAAATATGTCCCAGGTAAGGATACTTTGTTGGCACTGCGGTGGAAGTAACTGGCTTGTAGCTGTAGTTTAGATGAGAAATGTAATGAAATTGTAATGTGATAACATTATATTATTTTTCTCTCCTCAGAATACATATCCTTAGTCCACTGCCAACATTAAGTTGCATCAGCTATGTGTCACATTGGATGTTTTACACAACACATTCCACTTCCTCTCTCTCACCAGGGACTGGTTGCCTCCTGAAGGCAGTGGAGACTGCAGCGCAGCGGCAAGCCCAGACAGTGGGCAAGCCCAACCACTTCATGTTCGACTGCGTGGCCAACCAGTTTGGCCTGGACAGGGCCAGGTGCTTGATGGTGGGAGACCGAATGGACACAGACATCATGCTGGGGTCCAACTGTGGCCTGAAGACCCTGCTCACCCTGACAGGGGTGTCCACTGTGGCGGATGCAGAGGCCTACCAGAAGAGTGGCTGCTCTGAGACGCTGGGGATGGTGCCTGACTACTATGTGGACAGCATCGCAGAACTCCTCCCAGCTCTACAGGGGTAAAGCTGACCCCCCCCCCCCCAAAAAAAAAAGGACTACATCAGGGTCTAGGCATCAGGGTTCTGTGGAATTCAGGAAGGTACAGGATAACAGGATATACCACTGCTACATACAAAACTGCATTAACCAAACTGTTATTAAAGGCATTTTATCTTAATTAAAGTAATTTTAACTATGGAATGGATGATTGGATTTTCAATTACAGTGTACATTGATTTCCAGTATTGATACATGGATAATAAATGTTGTTTAAGAGAAGAGATGGTAGAAAAGTACATGTTTGGGGTTCATATCTTTGCAAAGACTGTAAGGCATCCTCTGGTGCAATCGTCCCTGTGTAGCAATGGTTGGTTTCAAACACACAGCACACTGTATGCATCCTTTTACGGTGTATTTCCAAATCAGTGTGTGGAAATTTGCAATCACATGTCACTGATGCAGGTCTAGGGCAGAGAGCTAGGTTGAAACATGCTGGAGTACTCTTAAACAACCCTTTATCAGGAATTAAATATTTCAGTGTTTAGTGTCAAGTTCACTGTAAAGAGAAAATTATTCTGTGTATGTTGTGTCTATTAGAGTTTACATTCACACTCACCTCCAAGAGTACCTACGTATACTACCAGGTTATAATGGTACTCTACACATTTATGTTAGATGTGATATTTTGATGTTTTGTTTCCACTTCCAGGTTTTTGCCATTTTGACGTTATGGTTTTGCGCAATCGATAATTGTCTTGTATGGTGCGATTGATGAAATGTAGAACTAATTTAAGTAAATGAATGAACAGTACATTTACCAGAACAATCATCACATTGTCATTTTCTGCCTTTCTCTGTTTGTGACAACAGTATTTACCTTGACTCAAGTCAATTAGCCTAAACACTGATCAAAGAAATAAATACATACTTTTTCCAAAACCAAAGACTACTTTATGGTTTGTGAAAACAGCCTGATGCTCTGAATCCTGCCATAAAGTCACCTTGGCCTGTCATCAGTTGGACGTTCCACCAGTCAGTGCCTTATCACCCCTGGGCGATGACAGGGCCTGTCCACAGAGGTGCGCTTGTCTCACCCCTTTGTCCATTGTCTGGGGTCGGCTAGACGGCCAATGGGTTTGGCTATCACGTGTGTGTCTGTGAGGGGGGGGGGGTGGGGGAGGAGGGGGAGACAGGTCCTCAGAGAGAGAGAGAGGAGTTGACCAGGTGTATCACAGAGCGACTCACTTAGTGCTGGTCATGACCACAGCTCCATGCAGATAGCTGAGAGAAGGGCGAAGTCAGAGTGAGGCGCAGTCACGGGACACAGGATGGTGAGGTGTTGGAAACGCTCAGAAGCCGGTTTGGAGGACTCACAATGCACGGTAGGAGAATGCCTGTCTGTTACCTGCGACTCCACATTTACAGACAAAGTTGAGGCACATTTATACACAGTAACATCTCTATCATGTCAATATACTATATAGGAGACAGGATGTTTTTAATTTAGACAATTTGTCTAGACCCTGTCTTTGCCATACCTAGGCAAGTATACATACAGTATCTGTATTGTAAGAGGTGATAGATTGTCTATATGGTCTGCTGTCATCAGGATGGGGGCTCAACAGTGTCCCCCCAGTTCCCACACAAGGCATTCTGGGGCAGCCTCTCTGCCACTCTGCTCTTGGTCATCATCGCCCTCAGTCTGACAGGGCATCTAGGGCTACGACGCTCCGACTCTCAGGTAAAGGCTCAAGCTCATGCCTGTCTCACCGACTTGTGTAGTGTTGTTAATAGCATTTAATCGGTGTAACATTCACTCAAACTTGTACCATGTTTTTAAATCAAAGTAATCGAGCAGCGAGCTGTTAAATAGACACTGAGGCTAACAATCGGGGTGTGTTGAGTGAGTCTATCTTCCTAATGTAGTCTTTACAGGTCGTCAGAATCACAGTTCCAGATCAGACCGGTGCCCTGATCAACCAATTAGCACTGGTGGACAAGCACAACGACCTGGTGACCTACTCTGTGACCTCACAGCCCAACCACACATCCACGGTGCTCTTTGACATGAAACATGTAAGCAAACCTTTCTCTTTGTGTTGTTGACATACGGTGAACTGAACAAGTTGGCTCAAGCAGAAACAAGACTGGCACCCAGGCCAAAACTAAGCTATAATGGGTCTTTTTATGGGTCGTGAGAAATGTATGCACTCACTGCAATGTAAGTCGCTTTGGATAAAAGCGTCAGCTAAATGGCATATATGTATGTTCCTCTATACAGGGTTTGATATGTTACAAGCCTGATAACCAGGAGACTTGCTTACTGCACAAGATGGAGAGGTCAGATTATGAAAACGTGCACTCCCTCCTCGAGGAATCAACGCAAAAGGTAAAGATGTTATGATCTCTTTCAGATAATATGATTCAAGTTGTCTTGTGTGCCATGATCCCAGCCGCTGCAATGAGTCTCAATAACAAAGTTGAGGAAAATCAGTTGCCTAGGGACTTGAGAAACAGAAACAGATTGGCACCCAAGCTAGAGTCCAGAGTTGAGGGTGACCTTTTACATACGCCAGACACCTCCAAAAAACAAACCAATCCCTGCTCTGTTGGTCTGTCACATACTGCAGTTGCTAATGTGTGAACTGGCAAGGGTGGTCACCGTAACTGACTCATAGCTTAGCGCCACCTCTTGTATACTTGGGTTTAGATTTAGGAGAGCTTATTTGGCGCCCCACCCCAGAGAGGGGGTAATGGAGCAGACAAGGCCTCATAGGCTTATAGTTACTCACTCCTCCATGGCTAAATTCCTCAGCACATCTGATCCTTCCAGCCCCCTCTCTCTCCTGGATCCTCTTACAGGAGGGGATAGGAGTGAGGCTCAGCCCTGCACAATGGCCACTCTGTCTGGGGGCCTTTTTGGCTTTTAAGGCTCTGCTCTGCTGGGTATAAAGGAGAGCCTTCCGTTAGCCAGAAGGAAGGGCCTGTTCAATAGTAGACACCCAGATCTCAGCACTTGCTTGGGTGTCCTGCAGGTAATTACAGAATGGGAATTTGGCTGTGTCTGTAGTACTGGGCAGTAAACATAGCAATGAATTTGTTCTCTCTTTCCTGGCTACAGTGATACCTGTTTTGATAATATCTGTTTCAATCATGGCTACTTAAATGATGGATTCACAAAAGTATGTACTGGTTAGTCATTATCTTTTGGATAAAGAGCCAATGTAGCAGAGTTAATTGGACCCAGGCACACCACTGATTAAGCTCATTCATTTTTTTTAGGGTGTAGACTTCAGTTACATAGAGTTGCTAGTAAAATATATGCTATTTTTACCAATTTGTGTTTACTAATTTGCCCATGCAATCTGATAAACTAAAGTAATGGATGTTTCTCAAGTATTTGTGTATGAGAACCAACTCTCATGGTATCCAATGTCTCATAGAACTAGTCTCTTGCACCCGAACCACCCACTGATTGTGGTCATTAAATCTTGATTGGTTGGATAGACTTCATCCACACTGAAAAGCTAGTTCAAACAGTGGGCCTCTCTGAGGGCAATCTCTGTGTTCTTGGGCACAATGCTCTTTAGAAGGGAGGAAAACAGGTTGCTACAAGGCCCGCTCAAGCATAACAACACCTTAAGTGGTTCCTATCTGACCCATCACCAGTGTAAATGGTGCAATTACAAACATCCTTTGTGCCAAATGAGGGAAGCCAGGGCAGAGAAATACGCCTGACAAAGACAGCAGAGCTGACCTCATGAGTGATGATACACTCAACAATGGCAACTTGGGTTTCATGTCAGTTTCTATAAAACAAACAATTTATAACTATTCACATCTTTGTCACAACTCCTACATGTTGCCACTGTGCTTGTATATTACATCATTCATAAGATCGTGAGAAAATGTCTTCTCACATACTGTATGTAGTGTATGATTGTCCTGTGTTTTTATACTGAAGTGGCCCACTTGTCCAGGTATCTTTTGAAAGGTATCTCCTGGTTAGAAATGTTGTATATCTAGTGAAATAAAAATTATATTTGTCTCTGACAGGAGAGCCAGTTCCTGCTTGCAGGGAATGAGACCCAGAGGCACACAGAGTTTTTAGGGGTGATGGGGAGCAGTCAGGTGGACCCGTCGACCCTGGAGGAGCCACTACAGGACCTGTGTCAGCACCGCTCCATCCACTGGACCAGGAGATCCGATGGTGAGTCCAGTGACAACTCCCGCCCCTACCCCGCGCATACACACCACTCTGGCTACCTGCTAGCAAATACATGTTTGCTTGCCTTGATAATTGACTATGACGACATGCATTCATACTACAACTGTGAGGAGTGGGTCAGATCTCATGTCAAGATAAATCAAACAATTCTCATTTACAGTATATAAAGGAAAGACCAAGGCCTATGTTGTTATAAAAGGTACCTTACCATTTGGGAGAGTTTGCCTTCAAAGCTGGCTGTTGGCAGCTCTTTACAGAGCAGAGTGTGAGGGAGAAACATAATCCTAAACTCCAGTGCAGTATGACCTTTCCACTGTCGCAGTAAATAACAAAAACAACCTTTAGGCTGAACCTCCCGCTACACGAACCAACTATAGTTTGTAAAGAACAGACCAATTGCTAACTTTTTATAGGGGATGTCTTGTCTATTAAAATGCCTGTTCAGTGACTGACGTCCGTTCTCTCTCTGAAGGCCCAGGAAAACAACGTCTGGTCTACTTCTGCATCGACATCTGCTTCCCCAGCAACATCTGTGTCTCTGTGTGCTTCTACTACCTGCCAGAGTGACCGTCTGCTCACAGCATATACCAGCGTTGATCAGGGAACAAAATCCTTCTCATCCCTGCTTATCCGGAGTGCCGGCTCCAAAAACACTCAGAAAACAGGAACAGGAGCCGGCTTTGACTCCAACGCAGCCCCTGCTGCCACCACTAGTCCCTTCCCAGAGAAAAGAGACGGAAACAACCTGTCAAGTTATCTGCAAATCCCATCGTCACCCTATTCATGTTTAATACCTTCTCTTGTGGCAGCGTTTGGAGATTACGTTTTTTTTGTGCTTGTATTTCCTGTAACCCACAGCTGACGAGTAATTATGTGTAACCATTCCTATTTGCTGGAGTGTCTTGATCTCCCTAATAAAGGACAGTTGTTTAAAATATCTGTTTTATTTCCCAAAGGGTCCTGAAAGAACGAAATGGAGAGATGACTAAAACAGACTCAAAAACAGTATATGGTTAGATATTTCAGTTTAAATGACTGATTTACTGGTATTAAGAATAAATGGCAAATGCTGTACATCAAGGCAATGGTACCTCTGAGGCTAACATACTACACACCAGTTATTCTTTACTGCTAATGATAATATCCAGTACAGTCACAATTTAAATCAGTCCTCTTTACAAGTACTCACCAGAGTATTCTCAGACTTCACTATTAAAACCTTTCAAAAGGCTTTCACCTTTAAGATGTTGGACGTGGTACATGAATTTGGATAAATATGACACAAGCCCATAGTACAGTACATACCGTAACCCCAGTCTGACAAAAATGTGGTCCTTATGTGGAAAATGTACAAAAGCACTGTATCTCCCTTTCATGATAAACCATAATAAAGCTTTTCTGCAGGCAGGAGCTGTGAGACTGTGAGATACAGATGCAGACTGGTGTGGGACTGGGGCTTGTTATGAAGAGGATAGAGACAGTCACTGAGCCTCGCTCTAGAGAGAAGGACCAACAAATGCTCCACAGGGTCATCTTCTGTCATCTCCTCCTCAGCCCAGGACGCTGTCGTTGAAGGCCAGACACACAACAGCCTTCTGATGTCCACTGTACTCCCGCTTAATCTCCCCAGTCTCCACACACCACAGACGAGCCAGGTTGTCTGACGAGGCTGAAAAAAAAAAAAGTAATCACAAAAAAGTGCTGATTCATCTGTTATGCCCACTTGTATTACAGTCACAGGACATAAAAAACAATATATCAGCAAAATATTAACAAAATAGCAACATTTTAACAAAATAGCAAAACTATTTTACAAAACAGAACAATAAAACAATAACATCATGTAGTATGTTATTGTCTCTATGTTGTAGTTTGTGTGTGTATTATTGTTTTATCATATGTTGTATGGAACCTAAGGAAAGGGTTTCCGGGAAAGAGAATGGCAATTTGTTGTTTCTCATAGAGATGAGAAATGAACAAGTACTGACCTGTGACAATGTACTGGGAGTCTCCAGAGAAGGCACAGTCCCACATCCAGCCTCTGGATGTCTCTCCAGGGTTGTTACTCTTAATGCTGAGCTCTGTCATCAGGGAAAAGTTCGATGTCCTCCAGATCTTACAAGTCTGGTCAGCTGAACAGGTGGCCAGCAAGCTGTGGTAAAGAAACAATCAAGTCACATATTATTACTACACAAAACATGTTGTCACAAAACAAAGTGAACACAAAGTATTAATAAATACAGACAGGTTCTAAACATCATCTACACAAGGTGTTCTGGCAGCGCTGCAAGGTGCTGGCTTTGGAGATTCTAGATTAATTCCTGGTACAACAACAGTAAGTGAATTCACCATTGACAATTCGCTATCATCTTTATCAATGATTCATCAGTTACAACCCTTCACTGACATTGAGTAGAGGTGACCCTGCAATAAACTATTAAAAAGCAGAATGTGTCACTACAGTGAACTAAATCCTCTGGGCTAGTCGGTGTGGTGTGGCACACTCACGTGGAATCAGGGCTGAATTTGCAGCGTAGAGAGTAGCGCTTGTGAGCTGGGATCTTGGTCTTGGGAATTAGCTGGGTCACCTCATCGCCCATTCCTCCTGCCAGGTTCCACACGTAACAGTTGCCCTGGGGGATACAGAGGGGAAGTTACAATTTTAGCTAGAAACACACACACACACACACACACACACACACACACACACACAGCAACATTCAGCAGAGACTATCACACCAGGTCTAGATACAAAGTTGGTATTCTGACCGAACTGTTGACAGCGGCCATGTAGCTGGCATCAGGGTCGATGTGGACCGAGTTGATGGACACTTCTGGTTCAGGAATGAGCTGTTCGTTGTGATCCGTCTTCAGATCCCAAATATGGATCACACCACTCTGGTCTCCCACTATCAATTCTGCCTATAACGTTCACACAAGCCGGGTTGACAGTCAGTTACACAAAGTATTCATGCATGCAGAGTGTTTTAATAATGCTATGTTTGTCTTCGGTGTACACTTGTTGCAAGTCACTAAAAGCGTCTGCTAAATGGCAAACATTTAAAAATGTACACTGCCTGAGGTACAGGGTAAGCTAATGAACTAACAGAGCATAGCTACTGCTCTAATATCACACTTGCTGCTCCCTCTAGTGGTGACATGTTTTTCATGAGTAGATTATAAGTGAGTTATGACTCACCTGGTTGGGGTGTAAACAAACACAGTTGATGGGAGCATTGACCTGAAAGATCCTCTGACATTGCAGGTTCCTTGACCTAGGAAACAGTATGGTTCAGCTTGGTTACAATTCCGTAGCAGACAGACAAACAGAATTTGGGATGAAATAAAACATTTGTTTTTGCCTTCTCCTCATTAGCCTCTGGAGCAGCTAATCAACAGTACCTGAGGTCCCAGATGCGAGCCATGCAGTCCTCTCCCCCTGTGTACATCCAGCGTCCGTCTTCATGGAAGCCCACTGATGTGATGTTCTTACTGACACCGTCATAGTTAATGACAGGGTTTGGGTTGTTGGAGTTCAGGTCATACATGCGGATGTGCTGATAACCTGAAATATAAAGCAAACAGTATAGGACTTCACAGTGAAGTAGAATGTTGTGGGATTGTAAAGTAAATGTGCTGATATCTAGAGTTTAGCATGCATCTACTTTCTGAACAAACCTGCAGCTGCAATCATACTCCTATCAGGGGTCACCTCAAGGGAATTCACTTGCTGGTGGCATTTGTTAAGAAAAGAATGACAGGTATCTCTACTCATGTTGACAATCAATCTGAACCATGAAATCAGAAAGGATATAGGAAATCATTGGGAATGGTCAATAAATAACTCAAATATGAAGCATAGCAAAGATACAGAGTCCTGATGCTGAACTGTCCTGGTACAGATTCCGCTGTGCGCCTGCCAGAACCGAACCGTGTGGTCATATCCAGCTGTGGCCAGAATCACTGGGTCGCTTCCCACTGTCCCCTGCCCCTGGTTCACATTCATGCTTGAATGCTGTCACTGCAAGACTAGCGATGGGTAACAATATGAAGTATTGAAAACGTTAGAGAGCAAAGTTACACGGTCAATGCAGCTGTCAATACGTTTCTAATACCATCAACATTTAGCTAATGTCAACATCAACAACTTGACAGCTCTTTGGCCAGCTTGCTAGCTAGCTGGCTAACCAAAGTCTAACAAAGCGTCTATGCAAACAACACAGAAGAAAAATCCTATCTTACCACCCAGCTGAGTTGTACTGCAATGTTGTCAATCCACGCTGGTTTTAATAGCACAAATGACAGATGATACACACAATCTAATATTAAAACACTTTTGGTTACCCTTGTGCATCAGAAAATTTAGAGGGACGCCGTCGTAATTGTTCCCTTCTACAACAACTACTGAAAAACTATGGTTCCGACTAGGCACTTACTGTGTATTACCGCCTCCTACTGTCCAGTCGTGGTATGACAGCAGCTATCTGCCTCTTACAGTAGTTGTACATTTCTGCTGATTGACGCCATCAATAAGCCAATAGACAGATGTTTACAAATTGTATACTTTTAATGTCACTTTACATGGAAACCAGAACAGAGATATAAACAGAGATAATCCTTGAGGCTTTGATATCAATAGATGGATGACAAAGTGAATATATAAAAAGTTAAGTAAAAAAACAATTTTCATAGACGCAGAACCCTCAAGCTTTGTAAAAGTGCATCCCAATCCTAATCAGTTTAGGCTGGCGTCCATCTGTTGACACTATTAATTCACACAGCTACTGGAGGACAGACATGCTTTGCTTCACCTCCCCAGGATCGGCCAGTGAGCACGCCAGGATGCTTCCTCTCATGCCACTCTTGGTTTTGGGAGAGGGAAAGATCTGAAACATAAAATGTGATTTGAAATGTTTTCATATAAGTTCTTCTGACTTCATTTAAGGACCTCTGTGTTTGCTAAACAATGAGTGGTTAATCATGGAACTACTATATACTTCTACACACCTTGATGTATATTTTACATCTTTCCAAGAGAAACTTCCACTTCATTGCTGTTCGCTCATCCTCTGTTAAACTTTTAAATTCTTCAGGCTACAAACAGATGAGGACGTTATGGCACAGCATTGTATTCCTTGAGGCTTTATCAACAAATATGACACCAGTGGAGGCTGGTGGAGGTAGAAATCAGAGGACAGGCTCATTGTAATGCATGGAATGAATGAAGGATGGTATCAAACACGTGGGTTTGATACCATTCCTCATTCCGTTCCATGCATATCAATGAGCCCGTCGTCCGATTTCTACCTCCACCAGCCTCCCCTGGATGACACACTACTGTATGTTCCATACCAAGGCTCCCACATACACTGTGCTACATCCCCTACTGTAAATGTATGTAATGCCATGTTATTCTTTACCCTTAAAGAGCCCTTGTGTCACTCACAGTGCAGCCCAGTGTCTTCTCTGCAGCAGTGCCGTTCAGGGAGCAGGTCTGTAGGGTGCCTGTATGGTCTGTGATGTCCACCAGCAGGTCAAACCCTGTGGTCGCCGTCAGAGCCTGGTCTCTCCCAGGGCAGGCAGGGTTGCTGCAGCTCTGCAGCTCCTCGTTCACCTGGTATCTGCACTTGGTACTGAGATACACAGATTCACTGTAGGCCTTTCACCTGGTATCTGCACTTGGTACTGAGATATATTTATATAGTCACCGTTTTTTCAAATGGAATCTGTTTGGAATTGCACATCTTGCACATCATGTCAAAGATCACAACTCTTTTAGTTTGAAGCATTACCAATGTGAAAGGAGAGCATCACTTCTATAATATAGTGTGATTTTGATAGAATTGTGTGTCTGTGTGTATTCATTATTTAACTTACCACCTGCTTCTTATCACTTTGGAGACTGAGGAGTCTAGATCCAGTTTGGAGATTAAACTGTATGTGATTCCGAAGAAGACCTCAGGGCTTTCCTGGGTTTTGAGTTTGAGTTGACCCACCGTGTACACATCACTAATAGAATCCACTGGATATGGATAAACAATCGTCAATATACTGCGCATGTTCACAATTTAACACTTTAACAACACCCAAACATAATCAATCAATTAATCAGTCAATGATTATGCCGAGATATTGTAATGTATTGTAATATGTTTGGAAAAACATTTAAAAATCCCTTATAGTTAGTTACCTACCAGACACATCACCAGATTGCCGGTCGTCTTCGTCCAGTGCACCTGACTCAGACATCTCCTTGGCATAGCTGAATAGTAGGCTGGCTTCCTTGGTGTCTGACCAGTCAAAACAAATAATGTATATAGAATGAAAATATGCTCTATGCAACAACAACAAAAAATGCTTATCTCAGTGGTACACAATATGTTCAATTCAGTTAGGTAATGACATCCATACCAGGGTTGACAGTGATGATGGTTTTGGAGTTGACTGTTGCTGCCATGCAGTTGCGAAAGCTATCAAAGCCAATCCGTGTGTCAGAGATGAAGAGCACTTCCAGTATGGAAAAAAAAGTCAAATTCAGTGACCTTAACAGAAACACAAAATCTCACAAATTTCCATTTCACAAGTAACAGAGCATAAGTCACCACTGTATACCTGTTTCTCTTGGTATCAGGGTCTGGACAAGCTGAATGGCCTCTCTGTCCCAGCTGTGTGATACAGAGGTCACAGTTACTCAAGGGAAAGAGTAGTAAAAATGAAAAACACCTGGGTTACAGTGGTCCAGCCCCTCTCACCAGACTAAGGAAAAGGATGTGACAGAGTCATCAAAGAGCTTCACTTCCAGCCTCTGCCCTTTGCGCCGATCTGATGTGGTGAAATGCTTCGGCTCTCCAATCTGTGGAGTTAAAAAAACCTGTTGTTTAGGCAATTCTTTACAATAGTAGTATTTCCTTTGATGATCTGTTTGAGGCTCTGTCCTGTTTCTGAACCCAACAAAGTGCCTTTTGACCCATTTTGGACCCATTCCTGACTAAATGGAGACCATCCTCCTGATATAAATAAGTAAAACACTCTCACCGATCGAACTGCAGCGAGAACATTTATCACACTTCCATCCAGGCTCTGTCCATTGGCCACAATGTCACCCAGCGAGTAGAAGTCTCGGGGATCCTTCACAGGCAAGTGAAGCAGAGGAAGGAGCCTGTTCACCGTCTCCATGTCGGCACATATCAACACCTGTGAGTGAGCCTCAGTCACCAACAGTCTGTAGAAACTGAGATAGAAATAATAGGTTTAACAGATAACTATATATATATATATAACTCTCTCTCTATATATATATATATATATATATATATATATATATATATATATATATATATATATATATATATCAAGTCCACAAGTATCATTATTGTGCGTTTATAGTAGCTATAATCTTGTTCATAAGCATTCGCTTACCATGGAGTTGTAGGGCAAAATCTGTCCTCCTTTTCTGGATCTTTGGAGGCAACTAAAGGATTTTCAATAACGACTGAGGGAAATAGAACATATGTGTTATAATTGTGTAACTACAACTACTGTATGTTCATTTGATCCTATGATAGCCTCACCACAGTCTCCTATACTGAAGCTGTTGGAGAGTCCATTGATGTATCCATCATTTCCCCATGAGGAAACATTTACAAAATAGTCTGGCGAGTCCTTGATTGTGAAGCCAAAGGTGAATCTGTCAAAACCAATGTCTGAAATTCAAAATGAAAAGTATATTTTTAATTCAGAAAGTTCTTGACTTCTTGAGACTAATCTTAGTTCTGAGACCTGCCAGAAGAGGGTGGTAGTCAGCAAGACAAAAACAGTGGAAAGAGAAAAAACAGATTAGTTTAACCTACAATTAGGCCTTTCTCATTGGGAAGAGAACCAGCAGTAGCGGCCTACTTGACATCATTTGATGATACAGTACATTTTGAAAAAGGATTTAAATTCCTCAACTTTTTCTGTCTGGAAAGCTTTTGACATCAGTTTTTCCAATAATGACACCCGCCACTTTCTGCAAAACAGAGACAAAAATATTTAGATGTATCAAGGCAACAACATATCTGAAAAATCAAACATTTCTGAACTTGTATGACCATTGGATTGCTGCCAGTAGGTTTAACAGACAGGGAGCCTGAATAAGTATACTTTTATGGCCTATCAAGTAATACAGAAGACAAGTTACTTTATCAAGGGTCACTCACCGGACGTGCAGTGTTGGGATGTAAATCAGATATTGCAACAAAGTTTTGGACAGGGGCGTTGTATGTCATTTCAATGAAATCCAGTTCAAACTAATTAACTTTGCGTGTTGTCGAGAAGGACAATGCCAGTTAATATCTATTAGACATATAATGTCGGTGACAAGTTAGCCTGGGCTACAAATAAACCTTTTAAACCTAGCTATATGCTAAACTAAATTATTTTAAGCCTAACGTAACGCCACCCGCCCTGCACCCTCAGCGTTACACCTGCAGCAGATCACTTTGTAGGCTAAATAGGTTAAACCGTTTTCTCACAGTTTAGAAAAAGAAACTATTACGAATAAAATACGTTATAAAAATAAGTTATCAAACAGTATAGGTAGGTAGCTTTAGTGTCGAGGTAGTTTTCGCGGCAAACTCTCAACCACGCGACGCACGAGCCGTTCAGTAAACAGCACGCGCCAGTTGCTACTTTGTTGCATCTTCATGGCTCGAGTTTGAATGTCCTGCATTCGCGAATGTAATATTTCAATCACTGCAGTGTCATTTTGTACACTGAGGGATGCCTCTGCCAAACTGAAATGCTGGAGTCCAGTCTCGGTTGATAGCTACACATCATCGCCTCGTTGTAGGTCAAAGATATAAGATTGCCTGCATTCTCACAGTTCTTCTTCTCCTCAACCCCCACCCACCTTGGCGCTTATTTAAAAATGAGATCAATAACAACTGCCTCTGTGCAATTCTCAGTCCTCATAGGAGTTTTATGGCCTGTGGTTGTGGGTGATTAAATTCCCCCTGTTGTTGAGGACACCCATTCAGATCCTACTGTAGAAACAGCCCACCACTAACAAACCCTCTTTTTGATAACCTCTATTAATTGTCCTGAACCAGCTGCCCTTTATGACCTGACCAAGAGTACACACAAAAACACAATCTATATTATTGTATCCACATTTATGTTGTACATTTCATTCATTAAGCACAGGTTTATGGTTTATTTTCCTGATAAGTTTACAGCCAGTGCATAAAAGAGGCTATGAAATGGGCTCAATCTTATAGAGCAAAATAGGTCAATAGGTCATGTTTATGGGCTATCTATATGGACTATCTAGTGAACTTGCCCACGGTAGGCCTTTGTGCTATTCCACTACTGGATTTTCCCTTTTATTCTCTCTCTTTTCTCTCAGATATTGCCCCAGTAGGCTATTGTACAGGACATCTTCTGGCTAGATTTAAACTTTACTCTTCAGATACAACATTCAACATTTCCCAAAGAAAAGCAGTACAGCTGTGCAAACATAGGATTGCCATACAACAATGTGAAACTGGCAATGATGCACCTGCATTCTAGAAGCGGAGTATAAAAGCCTTTGGCACGGCCTGTCTGTTCCGTGGCGTTGATGTTCTGAATGCTTCCATCACAAAGGGAGAAGAACTGCGCCTCAGGCGAAGGTATTGTACCTGTTTGAGGGCTACGATGATCCAACCTGCCTTACACTCGTCAGGGATATGTATTTGATGAGACAGCTATGACAGTTCCTCCCTCCACCAGATGCTCTGAACTGCTTTGATACACTAAGCCTGCGCTGCAACGCGATACAGTGTTACACAGCTGAATGGATATCAAAAGGTGTAACTGGAAACCTCATTCAGGTTTTGTCAGTTAAGATCCTTACAGTAATCCTCGTGGTTGTGTTTTGGGCATTTCAAGACCCTGGCTGCCGTTGATTTTCACACAACCTTGTTTTCTAGTGTTGGTTTGTGTAGGCTAATATTTGGAAGTGTGGATAGGCTGTATAATACAAATGTGCTGCAAACAATAGAGGTTCATGTTGCCAGTGACTGTTAAAGTGGTTTTAGTTTGACAAGTTGAGTCTTCATGTTTAGTCAACACTGTATGTTGGTGGTTTTATGTTATAATGTAATTCAGAGGTGTAGACCCACATTTGAATAGTGGGAAGAAATCAATTTGTCATTTGCACCTCTTGCTATTCAAACATCAAATCTCAAATTCAAATTTCATTAGTTGGCCATTTCGGGAACACAATTTGTGATTCCATTGATCACACCAAATGAAATGACACCAAATAAATGATGTGAAATCTGTCTTTTCGTAGAATGATTTATTCAACATGCATGCATTACTACTGCAACTGCATTAACCGATCAATCAATCTCTACATCCCATAGAACTATAGTTGCATTCAACACATTTGATTCATACGAGCTGAAATTCATATTCAGAACATGTTTACCTGAAGTACATACATTAAGATCCAAACAGAGTCACTGATGGAATGTGTTGTGATTGGATGGCCCCTCGCCTGAGGTCGGCTCCCATGAGTCTTCACCAGGGAGGGCCCTGTGCGGTCTACCGACCCCTGAACTATTAATCAACCATTTATGCATCTCAGCGTCTGAGAGGGTAGCCATGTTACACTGCTCACCAGCCCAGATATATTACATGTTACCCACTGGGACTATAACGATCATGTTTCCTCATTTAGCACTCAAGTGAAAGTAAGTAACAGTTGCCTATACTGTACTACATGGCATTTGAATACATGATGTTCAAGGCAGCTTTTAACTGTTGAAATCTTTGTTTTCATTTTTGGCTGTAATATCTGCCATTTGATGCTATACTCAACTGTGATATTGACACAGTTCTCCTCAAAGAGAAGAGAGAGTAAAAATGAAGAGAGGAGACCAACTGTAGGAACTTCAATGATAAATGGGTCCAAATAGTGTTGTAATTTGCAATTTGGGAGCTGGATGGGAGAGCTACTTAACATTCTCAGGTGCTGGGTTACACATAGAACAAAGGTTCGAGTCCACACACCAACAATGGAACTATTGTTATTAATCGAACCAGTGGTGCAAAGCTATATAAGAATGAAACCATAGCACAGATGGTGTATGGATCAAACTGAAGTAATGTGTTTCATCAGATAAAAGCATACTTACATGCTATGATGACAAAATAATGCTGTGTAATAACCAGAAACTGTTTATGACAACTGTTAGCGCGGAACAGGGTTTTGCAGAAGTGGAAAAAGTCCAGACCAGAAGTGTACGTGTGCTGTGCTGTAATTTTCCTGCCACCTGTATAGTATGTGTGCTATGTGCAGCCATTTCATCCAGCTGCTGGAGCTTTGATAGAACAATGCACTCTGTCTGTTCGCCATCATGTCCAAGGAGCCTGGTGCAGTAATTCTCCAGAGGAGGCTTTAAATCATTTTAATAACGTGCTGATGAAAAGCAGCACGGAAGGAGAAAGCAGTGACATTACACTGCATGATGTCAGCAATCAACATGTTAATGCTAAGACGTTAGCCTTTGTAATCATATTCTTCTGCTGTCCATTCTTCGTACAAGTCATGTTTAGTTTGGGCAACAGTAGTGTTTTACATCTACAAGATTGTGTGTGCATGCATTCCTGTGTGTGATGATGTACTATTGAAAAGATAGACATACATAACTCAATTCTAACTTTTTATCCACTCAAACAAAAATCCAGTTTGAAATACAATAACTGTCAGTATAATGTTACCCAGTGAGACTATTATCCATTTGTCATCTTTACTGTGGAAAGACCAGTGCTGTATTTCAATAACATCAAAGCCCATTCTGGTGCCTGTCTATCCCAAATGCATTCAGAATAGAGAATATTTAGGTTGTTCTACTTGGAGCGGCCTTGACAGAAATATCTGTAGCTCTGAATTTGACCTCAAGTTCTTCATTTTCTCAATAAAACAAGCCTTTGAAGTCCCAAATAAGAGGGAGCACACATTTGTTCAATTATTTCAGAGAACAGAAGAGAAACAGAAGCTTTCATTTCTCGGTCGCATGTGTTTCACTGAACAATGAGCCCATTTTATTCTGGAACCAAATATGAGGGAAAGAAGTGGGACAAAGTTGCACAGTGTGTCACAGTAATGTCATTCAATAACAGAATGTTTAGCCTTAGTGTTACACTGTATACTGTAGTTTACATGCTGATTTTATATGATATGGAATATTAAAAAATAGTAATGTCAGTGTTATCAATTATTTGTGTTCTTTACAAGTGCATTAAGTTCAGCATTAACTGTGCAGTTAAGCCACAAAGCTGTAGCAAAGATGGATGCAAGTTTGGATGTGGACGGACCTTAAAATAAGCTACACAAACGAAGAACATATGTAGAACACATAGAACATATAGAACATATAGAACATATAGAACATAGAACACATAGTCTACAGTAACTCATTGATATTCAGAGTTTTCTAGTGCAATCTATCTTTAATTTAAACAAGGTTGCAGACGGTTTTTCTGTGCATGTGTTTGATGCATTACAATGAGCCCAACCTCCGATTTCTACCTCCACCAGCCTCCACTGATTTACTATAGATTTCTGCTGTCACCTCAGTAGCACGTATGTGCTCTCCAGAGGTTGGTTGGGGCAGTCATTAAGTTTCACAGTAGCTCATGTATCACACAAGTCAGACATCCCATTAATCCACTCTGGTCACCACCGTCTGCCACTGTGCGCTATCTGTATTCCAGGTTATCCACTGAAGATCTCCAGTGACCTATTGAAGGTGGATGGTGTTGTCGCTGTGTGACACTGGCTTGAGTGTTGAAAACAACATGAAATAGGCCAACTGTATACAGTAACTAAAACCAGGAGAAATGCATCCTCTGCTAGTGCCGAACAATGGAAATGTGGTACACCTCAAATTTGTTAGGATGAAGTTGCTTTAATTGATTTTAACAATGTATAATGGAATTCTACATCCTTGTCAAGAACTAAATGTTAGAACAATTTGACCTTTTCAATAATTTGGCCTTTCAAAATCAAACTGAACTATTAGAGGAAAAGGGTTCGGTCTCAACTGTCTCTTTGAGTTATTCCCCTCCTGGATGGTAGGCTGGACTGGTTGTAATGGCACATATGCTAGCGATCAAATTTTGTTACAGGCAACCCTTCTTGAAGCATTAATAACAGCGTGGTTTGGGTTTAATAAAAAGGAATGGAACGAATTATGGACTTATCCCAGTCATGTACTGCAGAAGAGTGGCCAAAAGCCATTCCAGGGATTGGAGAGATGACAGGGTGAAGGAATGTCACTGGGAAGAGCCAGGCTTCCCAGTAATTACCAGTCAGGCCCTTGGGATTCATACTGCGGTGGAGATAGGAACACACAGCGAGTCAGACTGAAGACATCACAGACCCAGGTCCCAGTCCATGCCACTCGAGAGAATGGAACAGGCAACAACTACATGAAGACTGGATATCTTCTTCAACTAAATGAAGAAGATATTCCACCTACTCCTGAAGGAAACTGGAACAGGGGAGGCTGGTGGAGGTAGAAATCGGAGGGATATCAAACACCATGCATTACAATGCAAGGAAAGGAATGAGGAATGGTATCAGACACATGTTCCTCATTTCATTCCATGCATTACAATGAGCCCATCCTCCGATGTGTACCTCACCCAGCCTCCTCGAGCTGAAAGTAGAGGCACCTTCTACTGAACCTCCATTTTCCTCCACGAGTGGTAGAATAACTTGTGCACCTTGTTTGGACTGCAAGACATTTTTCTTTGCAACAATTGCAACAGTCAACAGCTGTTTATCCAAATTAAATACTGCTCAAGATAAATAAAGACAGGAACACAGAGTGACACTACAGATACAGATATACTGTATTGCATACTGTGTGTGCCAGTGAAAGCAAGGGTCTTACCGGGTGGGTGGAGAGACTCACCCCTGCCCCCAGAGAGAGTGACTGTGTCTGTCCTTAAATCAGCAGCCGGTCTGTGATGTGACAGGTTAGTTAGACCTACAGCATGGTGGTAGGTCCCTGGCTCCCCACTTCCTGAAAGACTGTCTGCCTGTGACATTATATTTAGTCTCCACATTGGTCTTCATGCCATCTCTCTCCCTCACTGTCTCTGTCTCTGTGAGGTGCATTATATTGCAAACTGATGTGAATGTCGCCCCCCAACATGATGCACAATCAAATAGATTTTCTTCACTGCTTTAAACTGTGTTTTAAAACCTTCCAGTGAGATACAAAGGTTATGAAATCCATCCGACAGCTAGGCTTTCATGAAAATGATTGTGTCATGAAAGAGAACATTGTAATTTTGTTTATAACTCATCATCAAGCTTGTATAGTGGTTCTATTGTGTGTCATGGCAGTAACAGCATTCAGAGAGGTCCTCCAGATGAGCAATCTAATTTCAGCCAGACTGGCCTGGCTACTGTTCAATCTAATCTACAGGTTTATCTTGAGTAAGTGCAAATGCAAGGGTCTTATTAACAACAAGCTACATCTCATTGATTTCCACCGCTGTGACCACAGCGGTACATCAGCTTGATCCACTCAGACAAGCTGTAACTGGGCAAGTAGCTGTTATAAATGCATTGGCTTGTCATCTTGTGTGAAGATACTTTTACATTGTTAAAATGTAATGACGCATTCACACACACACTCACACAAGCATGCATGTACGCACGCACGCACGCACGCACGCACGCATGCACAGACACACACACACACACACACACACACACACACACACACACACACACACACACACACACACACACACACATGCCACACATAACATCTGCACCCTCTCATCCCCTTATCATCGCAGGTCCATCAATATCATATTACCTGTTCTTTTAGCTTTTTATTGATCAT
Source organism: Argentina silus (assembly GCF_951799395.1). Lineage (NCBI taxonomy): Eukaryota > Metazoa > Chordata > Actinopteri > Argentiniformes > Argentinidae > Argentina > Argentina silus. Next base: position 7,454,301 of record NC_139670.1, on the reverse strand, counting down.
TCACCCTGAGCCTGTTCATGTGTGGATTACAACGTGCTCTATTACCTGTGCCTGCGTGTCAGAGTGTCAGATAGCACCGTGAACACTGGACAGCATTATGGCCATGCTGGCTGCTGATCGATCGCTGGGAGTTGGAAGTGTCCCTGATTGCAGGGTATCTTCATGGCACAGATGGATGCATGGCATCAGTGCAGCAGTCTAAAGTCAGATGTATAAAGTAGGTTACCTTTACCCCATCAGTACTATGTAGTGTGTTCCAGGGGAGGCTGGTGGAGGTAGAAATTGGTTCATTGTAATGCATGGAACGGAATGAGGATTCCTCCTTCCCTGGTGTGTTCTGTTGCGCTATGACTCTGGGCCTGGACAGCCTAGATATCACAATCAGCAAATGCTGTCAATGTCCATTGCCATAGTTGAATTGCAACCAGTTCAATGTTTTACCCTAGAATGACACAATTTTAGTTTTTAACTTTGAGCGAAAATCACACGTCCTTCCTTCCCAACATTTGTTGATTCCCTCCCCCCAACCAGTTCAATGTTGCCATACTGTATGTAAATATAGTTAGGATGTACTATTGTGGTTAAAGCGAGTCTTCAATTGTCTGTCTCTCAATATCTTAGACAGAGTCGTGTGGAATTATGGCATGCATATAATGTAAGACTCTTGGAGAATTATGGCATGCATATAATATAATTTTCTTTGTCAATTTCTAGTTTTTCTCATCCCTCAAACCATCGTGGTCACAAGTCACGGTCATGAGTTGACTTTACTGAGAGCATTTACCAGCTTATGACTTCATTTCCAAAAAATACTGTTGGAATGAATTTTTTATTGTTAGAACTTACCCTTGTTTATCTTGTAATTTTCTTGAAATCACATTTTAATGGCGATACAGATTGATCATTGCGTTTGTGGGTAATGATCTAGTCTGGGAACATTATTATTATGGGTGGAATCCTTAGTCTGCATGTGTACTGTAAATCTGCATTGATGTCAATACTAAATTTGAATGATAGGATTCCACCCTATATTTGTCTGCATGAGAGAGAGACAGAGAGAGAGAGAGAGAGAGAGAGAGAAAGAGAGAGAATATGAAAGAGTACTGTATGTGTGGGACTAATCCATCAAGTCTACTTTTCTCAGGCCTGTGTCCCTCTCCCCAGAGAGGATGATCTGCGCATGCCATGCACACGTGCAGGCTCTCTTTCATACATACTCTTTAATATTCTCTCTCTCTCTCTCTCTCTCTCTCTCTCTCTCTCTCTCTGTCTCTCTCTCTCTCTCTCTCTCTCTGTCTCTCTCTCTCTCTCTCTGTCTCTCTCTGTCTCTCTCTCATGCAGACTCTCTGTAACCCGCTCTCTCTTCCTCTCTCCTAGGACTATCGCAGCAAATCCTCAGCCCTTGGAGTCGATGTGTGACACGGTTCTTATTGAATACGGCCATAAATCTCTGACCTCCAAACAGCCTCTCAACAGAGCACTCAGATATTAAATAATGAGAGTTGGGGAGATGCTCTGGTACATTTCAGGCCCTGGGGGCCGCATATTATATTGTGCCTGTCTTTTGATTAACATGGGAATAAACAGCACTGATGTCTCCCACCAGTTCACAGGAAGTGGACAGCATAGTCTCAGCTTTAGTCACTAATCACTGGAGATAATGTACCTCGGAGTACAACCGTCACAGGCTTCTCCCACGTGGGCACAGTGTCAGCACTTTGAATGGCCTCTGGTGTGACTGTGTACATTATGTGAGTATAAAACGATAATTCAAGAGACCTGATAAAAACCAAAACCAAAACCAAAGCCATTTTGAATAATCTTTGACCATCTTGACCATCTTTGACCATCTTTGATCACCTTTGATATTATCTAGATGAATGAAAAAAAAAACATCAAATGAATGAAAAACACAAAATTACACCAATTACGTACAGTAACTAGCACAACTAGTGACCACATTTTGTTATGAGTTGGGTGAAGCATGCCACTGTCCCCTGTGCCGTAGCACTGTATGTTGGTATATCCATTGATGCTGGCCTAACTGAAGGACTTTGAAGAGCTCTCCCCAGCTTTCTCCCCCAGATGCCTCCTCAATGGGAACAATAGAGACTCCATCTAATTCAGCCTATGGTCAGTCTGAGACCACTAATTCCCATCCTGCAGAGAAGATCGGACTCTCTCTCCCTTTCCCTCCAACTTACACTAGACATCTGTTAAGTGGAATGGCATCCAATGTACCTTTTGGAGGGTAACAGAGGGTTTAAGAGAGGAAAGGGGGGGGGGGGGGCAGGGGGGGTTGGTGTAAAAGTGTCCCTTGTTCTCTGAGGGAGGGGTGGGAGAAGGGGAGTAGACAGAGTACAGGTGGTGAGTGTAGGCTGCAGAAACAGCTGTATAATCGCAGACCTAAACACAAGAGACAGAGCATGATGATTAGCACTATAGGGAAGGGAAGGCACTCAACCTTGGAGTAGTGTGGAAGGCACCGGAACAGGTATTGTCTTCTTAGCATCCCTTCCTCTCTCACACACACACACACACACACACACACACACACACACACACACACACACACACACACACACACACACACACACACACGCACAGACAGTCTGTCTCTAAGCATTAGGATGGCTAGAGTTCGGTGGAGATGCCATAGAGATCTTTAATATGCACTTCTAAGGTCAAATGTCAGGCATGGATATCCACTCTGGGTCTAATTTAACGTTAGTGTCGGTCCCCGAGGGCAAGCTGTTTGCTGTGTTTTTCCTCCTCTCCTCTCTCTTATAAGGGGTTATTGGCCTTCATCATCATATTAAACCAGATCTGCCTCATGTCTCCCTTGATCCCTGTGCTAATATTATATTCGTTCTTCCTGTTTCTCATCTTTGATTCCCTCTCAAGCTCGGTGAAGCAGCAGACATGAGGGTCATGAAACCCGGTTGAACATGTGGGGAAATCAATGAGGAGCCTATTCATTAAGGAAACTGTCATCAAGAGGCACTTCAAAAACAGTATAAATGCAGCAACATAGGATTCGGTTCTTCCTCAGTGATTTATAATTACAGCACATGTTGATTTCTCTCTTTTGATCAGCTAATTATAAAGGAAACACGGGTGCAAATCCTCCGCTGGTGGAATGTGCTCTTTCAGCCAGCCCAAATATTCTGCAGCTAGGCTAATTAGAGGCTGGCTCTTCACTGGAAAGAAACCCCATATTAAACATGCAGTATCTGGGCCTCTCGGCTTGTTTGGCATATGCCCATGCTGCCTCATATTGTCCATGGAGCTGTATCTGGAAGGCTGGAAGTTCTGGAGTCTATTTTAATCAACTTGTCTTTAATTCAGACTAAATGCTGGGTCAGTGCGGCTCGTCTAACTTGTTTTTGTAAGGTTGCCCTTTCTATTGTTTTGAAGAGCCTGCTTTTCTTTTACTTGTTACTTGTCTCCGGAGCATTTAACAGACATGGAAAATCCTATGCAGTGAATATGTTTAGGCCTCGTAGTAGTAAGACTTACACCCAATAGAGGTAGAACACCTGGCATGTCTTAAACATTGCACTCATAAACACAACACACACACACACACACACACACACACACAGACACACACAGACACACACTCTCTTTTAATAAATAGGATGTGTTCAGGATAGAGATAGGACACCTGACATGTTTATAAAGTGGCCCATGTTTAGGATAGAGATAGGATGTCTAACATATCCATTATGGTGCAGGTATTTCTCTCTGACAGGAAACTCTCGCTTACCCTGACACTGCTCAGTACAGAGGTTAAAGGGCAACAGTTGCCTCCTTTCTCGACTGAGCAATAGCCCATACATACAGAGTGTGCATGTGGATGAGTCTATTGATATGGTCCTTTAATTAATGTCGACCGTGCCCTTTCATACTGTACTGTGAAAAGACCACTGAAGAAGAGCACCCCATACTCAGTCACATTCGTAAAAAGCAATCACCCTCAAATGATTTACCACGTGCCATTTGCTCTTTATAATTATACCCCACCTTCACACTATCAATCAGACTAAATAAGTCCATTAGTTCATCCATAACAGATTTGTCACTTTCCTCTCTCTCTCTCTCTCTCTCTCTCTGAGAATAGCCTGTGTGTATATGTGGGTCAGATGGCCGTAGGTGACCTGCTAGAGGAATGCTCTCTTCCTCTGACCTCTGAGGTCACCAGGGCCAGGTCTGACCCCCACTGAGAGGCCCCTATATACTGGACCAGAGGACTGGACAGTTGTTCCAGTCAGTTCAGGGGTGAGGACTGTGTGTGGCAACTCAATCAGAGGACAGAACGATTTCCCTGTGATATTTGGCCAAATACTAACGCAAAATGTTTTATTAAAAGTAAAACTCCTCTGGCTGTTGTGGATATCTTTGCCATGTGGACTAATAAACTGTTACACATGATTGAGGAAATTATCGATGAGTTTTCATGAATTCATTTCATGGCTTCATGAAAACTGTGGCTTTGGTTATCATGATGTGAAGTTAGACCAGTGGCCACAGATCGGGAGAATTGGCATTGTAGTGGTTTCTAATAGGCATGTCTCCACTGCTCCCCTCCTTTAGTGCAACAGCTGCTCCAGGACTGAGTTTAGCTAAGCTGTGTCCGGGCAGACATGCAGGCAGGCAGTCATGAAGTGGCCATTCACCACTACCATGAATACAGATACTTGACCTCCACAGCAAGGGTCACCAATCACTTTCATCAGAGGTGTTGGGATCTGAGTGGCGACTTCCACCCTTATCCGGGTCTGCTTAATCCGTGCCTGCGTGGGCCTTATCCTCCCACTAAGGCTGAACAGCGGTGTCATGCCTTGAGATGGACCATTGAGAGGGCTGACATTGTCTGTTTGGCTCAGAAATGTATCATGAGTGGAGCCAGACCCTCTGGACAAAAGCCTGCCCTACAGACCCCGTGTTGGGACTGCCGGTTTGCATATCAATGCGGTCGGGCCTGAATGCATCCAGTCAGCTGATAAATAGGATCGCTATCTCAGCTTTCAGGGCTCCAGGACCCAAACATAAAGGAAACTTTACTGGGGAAACTCTCAAAGACATACCTCCCCCCACTCTTTCCTCATCCGTGAATGGGTTGATCTGACTTTCAACATTGTCTATCCAAAGAGCAAACTACCATTGTGGCGGTTTTGTTGCTGTTTTTACCTTGCCCCCACATATTCATCTGCACTATGTTCGATGTTAGCCTGGCTATTTTAATCTTTATTCTCACCAATGTGCAATCAGGCATAAAATACATCTGTTTTGTTGTTTTTGTTTATTTTAAAAAATTGGGTGGTTTTATGTTTACAGCTTCCCACTATAGTAGGCTCCTGAAATTCTACATGGTAACACTGTATATACGTGAAGGAGCTGGGGAAGAAAGACCAAAGAGTATCAATCATTTGTAATAAAATATGGGGCTAGTGAGACTAGTTTAAACAATTGGTGCTCTGCGGCTGATTCTCTAATAGATCTTTTAAAGTGTCTCCTTCCCTTTAACTACTGCCTTTCAAAGTAATTTTATAGAACCTCCTCGTTTCTGTCTGTGTGTGTATTTGTGTGTTTGTGTGTGTGTGTGTATTTGTGTGTGCATAATGTTTCTGGATGCATTGATTGAGTGCTGGTAACCTATAAAGAAGGTCCCTAATGTAAGTGTGTGTTAATCTGGGAGAGAGGGGTGGGGCTTTTGGGGTTTCTTTTTCCTTTTTTTTTTTTTCTTTTTAATTTTTTTTAATACATTATTCTGCATTTTGTATATTTTGTGATTTTCTTTTTCTTGTTTCTGTCATTGCTAAACTCAAAAAACAAGTCACACTTTTGGTTGTAAACTGCGTGTATTCATTTCAATAAATATTTGATCACAAAAAGTAAAGTTAAAAGCCACCACAGCCTAGCCCAATGTGAATATCCTCATACATGTACATTTCTACTTAGGTCCTGCATCGATTAGATAAGAGATGTATGTATAAGAGATAAATCATATTGTTAAATAATATCTTACAAATGTGTGATAGCGACCTCGCCAAGACCCTGAGCTAAATCATTGTGACACAGGGACATGGTACATAGAGGCACCTATAAACTAAGCAGGCAGTTATTGATTCCACCATCTCCCTTCAGCGCCGATGCGGGAGGTCGAGTTTGCAATATTAATGGATCCTGGAGGAGCGGGACTATAGCCGTGCGGCTCCACCGTATGCTGCCGCTGGTCAGCAGTTTATGGCGACGTGGCACACAGGTCAACGCGGAGCCAAGGGTCAAAGATTGCCATCCCAAAGGTCTCAAATGACCCCTGCAAATTGATTGCTTACACATCAGAAAGCTTCCTCTCTGCCTTAACTTCACATTTAGCCCTGGAGGCTAGAGCCATATGACACCCCACACGCCCCCCTCTGTATACCTACCTCCCCATACCAACGCTCTGCACTGAAATGACTGAGCAGTGTTTAACCAGTCAGTCAGTTTGTGTATTCTGTATTCTGTCATCATCAGATCATTCCATATCATATGTATACTTAATACATAATGGGGTCGGGAAATATTTTAAAGTAATATCTGATAGAAACATTTAGAAATAAGAAATACATTTGATTAAATATTGATTTAATTTAATGGGAGTGAAGTGAAATTAATCATGATAAGACTGGCATAATCGGACCATCGGACACAAGTGGACCATTTTGCATTTCTTGGTATTGTTAGAACACAATCTTTATACAATGAGGACAACACACACACATTTTGAATAAAAGCTTTAGTCGGAATTTCTGCATTTTCCATTACAAAAGTAGGAGATACAACAGTTTTGTCATTTCATAAATTAGACTTTCAGAATTGTACAGTCAAAGAGAAGTACAGTTGAGTGTGAAACAAATATTGCAGGGAATAATCACAGATACAATATGATATATCACAATTCTTAATAGCATGACCTTTGCAACATAAATAACAACAAATGTACAGCACATATAGTAAACCAATATATATTTTTACAGTTCTGGTATTGTTGCATAAAAATAGGGTATAGTCCAGCATTTATCCCAGCTAATGTTTAAATCATTAAAAAAGAATATCATCTCAAAGTAATTGCATGAGTTTGAATCACAGGAAAGGTGAATAGGACCAAAGGAAATCATTCATTATCACAAAAAGGTTATTTAAGAATTGTCCTGCTATCATGAAAATGTGCTTTGTGTTTTAAGTTGTTCCCTTGACTTGAAAAGCTGATCAGCAGTAAACCTCAAAACGCAAGACACCATAAATACATACAGTATAATCTTTTCCTCTTTTGAATTTGTTTAAAGTATTGAAATTTGGTGATATGTCCACAACTTAAAATGATTACAGTTATTGTCATATCACTATAAAAAGTAATCATCATACAGTATTTACAAACATTGCATTATAGCTTATTGAAATAGTCTCAGTATATAAGTGAAGAACTTTTCAGAAAATGTGAAATGTGAAGAATTAAATACACTCTCTTTAAAAACCAAGATAGTCTTGGCTTTGGTTGCTTTGGTGATACAGTTCTAGTATATCTTGTAATCTCTATCAATCTCAGTTATTTGGTAAAATTGTAAATTGAAGGGTCTGAAGAAGGATTGTAGAAGCTTTGCTAGCACAGCTCTACAGTAGTCTGTTTCTCTCAGTCCCAGCCAAAGTCCTGGCCAGTCATTTGGTAGAATTTGAGGTTGAAGGGTCTGTAGAAGTCCCTGAGCCTGAGCAGCACCTCAGGTGAGATCTGTGGATGGTGCCGACCCTTAGACTTACCTAGGCAGCGAGGTCTGCTGCTGCCCTCTGGCTTCTTCAGACAGGGGAAGCCCTTGGTCTGGTTGAAGTAGAAGTGCTTGTCCGTGACGACCCTTTTAAGACCCAGGAAGTCCTGCACCCGTCCCATTTCCCCTGCGGGGTCCGTCACCAGCCTCTCCCCGCTGACGAACAGGAAGCGCGAGAGTGGGAAGTAGTGGAGCCAGTTCTCCAGGTGTTTGGCGTAGATGCCGATGCGCACGGCGCTCCAGGAGGTGTCGATGAGGCCCGAGGTGGTGTTCCAGAAGGCCAGGTTCTGGAACGAGGGCAGGCTGGGGCTTTTGGACAGGGTCTGGGTGTAGTCGGACACGGCCCGGGTCACGGGGTCACGGACCACCACGATGAGCTTGGTGTGGCGGCTCAGGGCAAAGAGACGCCGCGGAGCCTCTTTAGTTACAAAGTAGCTAGGTGTCTTTTCCATGGTGATCTGGCCCTCCAGCGTCCGAGGCATCAGGTTTCTGCAAAAGGAGAGAGGAAGAGTTAGTCACACCAGATACCATTTCCTACATGTTCCTTTTCATATAACTTTACAACGACAAAGTGCAGTGGAAGGATGGCATTAATAAAAGTTATTTAGAGTGATTAGCCAATGAGCTGCGTCCTACTGTTCTTCTCTTCTGTAGTGAAAAACTGTCCGTATAAAAACATGACATAATCTACTGCCATGTGTTCTAGATTACAAAATAAATATTAATATCTCCTCCGTTATTGGAACGTTCAGACTGTCCCTTTGATGATCCCCAGCCTTCAGGGGTTTTTATTTTGGATTGTAATTTGTTGGTTAAATCTGTGATTACATGAACATAAACATGTACGGCATTAGACGCTGGCCTTGGTGAAACTTCTGTCAGATGGAGAGGAAGTCTATGAGTGGCTGGTTAAGGAAACCCACAAAACCATAATAATAACCACAGACAAGTCATTTCCTCACAGCTTCCTCCTCCTTCACAAGCCTGTCAGAGGGGGGTGCTGGACAGTTACTGTATATAGCCATGTACTGTAGGAGATTAGTAGCAACAACTTAGGTTCTACGAGCCTAGAACTTGAGATGAAGTAGCAAAGGAAGACATACAGCTAATACCAATAATCACTGATAGAACACTGTGCTATGGTGTGGGATTCCAGCAGTTCCATTTTAGAATTCTGACTAATAATAATCTCTCCAAGTTCTAAAAAAAAAAAAGAGAAAAAAAAAGGACCCCCTTAATCTCTTTTAAAATAAGGGGATTCATATCTTTATGTTTTAGAAATCTAAGCACTGAGGAATGTTCAAACTCTTCAGAAAGATCCCTCGGTTAATTTCCATGGTCCCCCCATGGCCATGTGGTAGAGATTGGGGATTGAGTGTGTCGACGTGGTTGGTCCCTAAATGCAGGGCTTAGGGCTGAGCTGTGGGGAACACACTCCTCTTCTGATCCAAACCTGACGTCCCCCAAGTATGAATCTGCTAGGGGGGGTAATACTAAAACATGAATTATGTTTTCATAAGAGACCTATTTTTCTATTATAGGGTAGGAGCTTTCTGTGGATGATTAATAAACTGTGGGGCAGACGAACACCGTACTGCAGTAATACACCATGCAAAAGAGGAGTTCATGAAATGTTCTAGTTTGCATTTCTTTTGGCTGCCCCCGACTGCACGCGGTCACAAGTGCTACAGTATAATTGACATACGAGCCCACAGAGCAACACAGAGAACATCCCTCCAACGCAACGACACCCAGTGATAACATTCTAGATAGACATGTATCTCTACACACTCACCAAGGGCCTCTCCCATCTTCCTCACTGTTCACTATGACTCAGTGGATCTCCCAGAGTGACCGATCAGTTACATAGGACATCATTGTGTTATGTTTCTATACCTCCATAACTCACGATTGAATTACTAAACCTCTTCTTTTCATGTTACAGGGAAAGTGATAATCTTCTCTTACAATTATTACTACGGCCAGCCGAGTAGAGGCTGGTGGAGGTAGAAATCGGAGGACGAGCTCATTGTAATGCATGGAACAGAATGAGGAATGGTATCAAACACATGTGACGTTTTTTCCTGCCTGGGACAACAGTTGAAAATTTGCTGAATCTAGGTAAATGTGGTGTAATGATGTATGTTGTACAATGTTGTACATTGTCCCTGATAAATAAACTAATCAATAAATAATTACAATGAATGAGCCCATCCTCCGATTTCTACCTCCATCTGCCTCCACTGGGCCAGCCACGTAACTGAATAGGTGCCAGGCTGCTTGGAATGGTGTGTATTCCGCACTAAGTGGATGTTTAATTCTGGTCAATCAAGCTAATGGAAGCCATGCTGATCCGGCCGGCCTTCCATTGACATCATGTTTACATTCTGGAACACTAGCCTGTAATCACGGAACTCTGGCTACAACACAAACCCAGGAGAGAGGCCACAGGAGAGAGAGAGAGAGAGAGAGAGAGAGAGAGAGAGAGAGAGAGAGAGAGAGAAGAGAAGAAAGAAGAAAGAAGAAAGAACATGAAAAAAGTCGAGAGGGAGGGAGAAAGGGGGGGGGGGGGGAAGAGAGAGAACAAGGCCCGTGAACTCCTCATTTACCTGGTCTCAAGCATCACAACCTTTCATCGCAATCTCACATGATTAAAGACACTTAGACTGTTGTGTTTGTTCTTTATCTGATGGCATTAGCTGCTGTGGGGAGGTTAGCGAGGGTTAGCGGAGGCTAGTGACCTGCTGTTTGTTTTGATCACACCTTAGCCTAGCGCAGTTAGCATCTGGAGCAGGAATGCAGGTCAGAGAGTGCACAGATGTGTTTATCTTCCTACGGCCCGCTGCTATCAGCAGACTGCCAACAGTTTGGGTGGCCCTGTTCTATTAGGAGCTGACGTAAAAAAAATACAGGCTAATAGTTTACTACTGTTTATGACTATATTCTAGTGACACTTAAGTGTACCCAAGATGTCAATTTCATCTCAAAAACAAGGGGAAAGGATCACAAGCTACAGTACACGGTTACCGTAGAAACATCATTGTTGAAAATATTTACTATTTTTCATCTGATCTAAATGAGGGAGCTCACCCATAAACCCAGCTGTCTACAGATTAGAGAGAGAGAGTGTGTGTGTGTGTGTGTGTGTGTGTGTGTGTGTGTGTGTGTGTGTGTGTCTGTTGTACAGTACAAAAGAGGCACCCGTAGGTACAGTAAACACAGTGGCCATTATCGCTGGTCCATTGGCGAGCTAATTGTCAGATCACACACACTGTATGCTGCAGTTAGACCTTTTAACTCTGTTTGTCTACCCAGCGCTAGCAGCTAGGCTTCCATATCCCTACTGTGCTACAGTATGAGCCCATGTGTGTAAACATAGAATTAGAAGGCCTCCCTCTCACAGGAACACACCCAGACACACCTACGCACATGCATACAGTCGCGCACACACACACACACACACACACACACACACACACACACACACACACACACACACACACACACACACACACACACACACACACACACGCACCTCAAACACGCACAAGAATGCACGCATGGACACACACACGCACACACACACACACACATACACACACACACACACACACACACACATCCCTCCCTCATCTCCTTGACTCAGGCAGGGTTGTCTCACACTCCACACTGCTACCAGCAGCACAGGATGCTTCCACATCTGGCAGCAATGAGGTTCTCAGTCAATGTGTGTGTGTGTGTGTGTGTGTGTGTGTATGTGTGTGTGTGTGTGTGTGTTTCTATGTACTGTACTGTAAATGCTGTATATGACTGTGTGTGAGACACTGTGTGTGAGAGAAATGTTCCTGGGGTAGGAAGTGTTCCCGGGCTCAGGTACAATGCTGTGGTCTGTGTTGAATTTGTGTAACATTATTCTAGGATCTGGGCCAGACCCCCACAGAGAGGATATGGGCTCTTCCACCCTGAAGGTCAGATGGTTATGATTCACTGGGTGAGACCACCGGGCCACAGGGGTGCTTGTAATGCAAGATGCGCTCTCTCTCCTCTTCCTATCTCCAGAAGTGCCCTGTTACTCCCTGAGGAATACTTCAAAAACATATTGTTGGTTATAAATACACATGGTGGAGGAAATAGTCATGCAAGACATAATATACGTATATATCTTATACCAGATGAAAACTAAAAGATACAGAACTTGTCTCTCTACTCTACTTTTTTCATGTCACAGTGAGACTTTGTTAAGCCTTGTAAAACCAGGTAATGTATCAGTTCTAGAGTCATTATTGTAAATTGGATCTACTTCATTTTTCTAGTCCAGAACTGTACGTAAAGTATTTAAGTATGTTTATGTACATCTTATTAAAAAAGCTAATGCAAATAGTTCCCTCTATGTTTTATTTGTAAATATTAGTTGTTGTTAGTCTCTGTTACTCTATTACAGGGTTCAATATTTGTTCTTCAAAGGTTGCCCCCCAAAAGAAAAAAAAGAAAAAAAATTCTGAGAGTGTACCACAAAATTCCTCAAAGGTGAAGAACCTTAATTAGTGGGCTTGCTTCAGCAAGTCCAACTATTGTTATTGCTCATACAGTACTTATTTTTGTGATTTTCCAGTTTTTCAGCATGCTACTCCTCCTACAGCTTTTAAGCTGTTCACACCAATCCAACTTTGAAATGTGCAGAGAGGTCTAACTTGAGTTGCGAAGGAGAAGAGGCTTGCCATTACTAAGAGCAAATGGAGGCTTCAGGAGTTAGAGAAGAGCAATTACAAGTCAGCTGGAAACAACAAACAGCCCAATAAAAGTGCACCAACATGTGTGTGTGTGTGTGTGTGTGTGTGTGTGTGTGTGTGTGTGTGTGTGTGTGTGTGTGTGTGTGTGTGTGTGTGGAGGAGTACAGTATGTGTGTGGGTATTTGGTACAGTAGCATAGGGCCTGAAGGACATACTGTATGATTAATACGGTGAAGAGTGGTGAGAGTTATTTTCGTTGAAGAGGTTTACATCAACGGGGTAGGTCGGTAGGAAAGACCTAAAAATGAGTTTACGAGAGGAAAACCAGTGAATACTGACAACGCTTAACCAGGCCTTGAGAAAAGTGAGAAGTGGTCTCACAGTTTCCTCCAGACTACAGCATCAACCTTAGAGGTAAAAGAGAGAGAGAGAGAGAGAGAGAGAGAGAGAGTGTGTGTGTGTGTGTGTGTGTGCGTGCGTGCGTGCGTGCGTGTGTGTGTGCGTGTGTGCATGCGTGCGTGCGTGCGTGCGTGCGTGCGTGCGTGCGTGCGTGTGTGTGTGTGTGCGTGTGCGTGCGTGCGCACAGTAACTTGCTCTAATTGCCCCTCTGTCTTATCGAATGGGAAAATCTTCTAGGCTGTTCCTGCCAGGCTCACAGTGGGGCACTTGTGTGGGTGTATCTCTGGGCTACCAGGGGCTGGGGCCCACACCCTGAGATGAACAGATGAACTGACAAGAGAACGGAGAGATGAAGAGATGGGCAGATTACTGATGGTCACTTCCTTCCTTCCTGCCTCTGCCTGACCTCAGTGATGTCATAATTTATGACCCCCTTTTCACATAATTAGGTTGGTCAAACTGAGAGAGAAGTTAAGTACAAAATCAAGCGCAGTGGTAATTCTTAACAAATTACGAAAACAATTCAGGTGAAGAAATCGTCCTCAGTCTCTACTTTACAATAATCATTTATCCTAGATTAATAATCCACAGCAGGGGGGTGTTTAATGTTACTCTAAGCACGGTCGAAGTTTGTTTTCTGGTGAACTTCGTTAAAATAAGACTTTCATCCCTTTGAACCACAGTTAAACATTACCCTCACATACTGTACTGTATACTGTATGGGGTCTGCTACCGTGGGGGGAGAGGGACAAATAAAACACCCACACTTTCCCATTAATTTGCCAGCTTTTCCAAATGAATACATTTACACCTCAGAGCTGTAATGGACTCAATATGGTCTCGAACCTTTGGTTATCTGGCACCTCCCCAACTCTCGTCTAATGAGACGCCTTGATACTGGACAGCAGTGAGAAACCACTTCCTGGCCTGTTAAATCTACCACTCCTTGTGGCTGTTGGTTCAACTCTATCCACTGTGTTTTAACTGAGAGTTGAGGGTTGCTGCTGGCGGAACATGGGGTGCACAGCTGCTGGAAGAGCACCAGAGTTGTTTGTCATTAAGGACCGATCCACACCCATTAAGTGATGTGTGTGTGTGTGTGTGTGTGTGTGTGTGTGTGTGTGTGTGTGTGTGTGTGTGTGTGTGTGTGTGTGTGTGTGTGTGTGTGTGAGTGTGGGTGCGTGTATTTGATGTGTGTGCAGCAGGGCCATATGCTAGCCTCTATTACTTAAATACTCTCAGTCAGAGAGAGAGGGAGGTTTTGGCAGGAGAGAGAAAACTGGTACATGGTTTTTAGATTTCACTCTGTAGACTGAATGTCTTCGGCAGCAGATTTCCCTTCACAATCAGCAGCAGATTTCCTCCAGTTCTTTTTTAGGCAGAGCACTCCAATGGGCTAAATTAATCTGATTTCCTCACAAATGCACACAATTATTGCACATCTGCACGACCATTACAAGAAGTAAACAACTCCTTTCAGTTGATTTAATCAACTCGCTAACATTGTCCTGGGAAAGTCAAGGTGTGTTCCTACAGGGTGACTCCCATGGTGAGCAGACGTTCTCACGCCCTCTCCCCCTCACCCTTAGACCCTCACCCAGTCAGCCAGCCAGTGAGACAGCAACACGCACAGGGCTGTCAATGATTACCAACCTGTCCATCCAGAAGATGGTGGACTAGACAGGGCTGGGCTGGACTGGGCAAGTCACCCCAACAGATCCTGGGTAAAAGGGTGTACCAGACAGGTCCTGGGTGAATTACAATCCAATAACTCACCACACTTCAGCAACCTGTCCTTGTTAGGCAACTGAGAGTGTAGGAGATTATCCCTGGTGTACCAGAGTACCACCTGTGTCTGAGGCATACTTACCCTGGCTAATGGCTACCAGGGGAGGCTAGTGGAAATCGGAGGACGGGCTCATTGTAATGCATGGAATGAAATGAGGAATAGTATCAAACATGTGTTTGATACCCTTACTAATGACTACATACTGTATCTTTTAGGGGAGGCTGGTGGAGGTAGAAATTGGAGGATGGGCTCATTGCAAACTGATACAGACCTACCCGGCTTCACAGGGTACCCTATGTCCACACTTCAATAAATGCAAAATAATGATCAAACCGAATAAATACATTTCCTGTTTGTTTCCATTATTCCTATATTCCTTGGTATCATTCCTGAGAGCCGTAATCTTAGGGTTGTTATCGCCATGCCATCCATCTTACTTTGACAGGGAAGTGGGAAGAGGCCGGGAGATCATTTTTTCCAGTCCACCAAACACGAAATCCTGATCAATCAATCTGGGGATTAATGTTAGAGACCTGGCTGAGAGGACTATAGCCATTCAGATCAATACTCTGTCACAGGCTGGTCTATATTTATCTATAATGAAAATTGTTTGTAATATGGCAGTGAAAAACTATTGAAACCATTATATGAAAATTTCTAGTCATAAAATGAATCAAAGTACACATGCATGTTAACAAACTATCATCATACCTTTCAGTTCCAACTTACTTTGCCATATACATTTTTTATGTGCAAATACAGTATTGTAGAACCAAGGGAGTGATAATTCAAGTAATTTGAGAAAGTGCCATGTACTGTATGTGCATGTAACACCAGCAAATGAGCAGTCAGTTAATCACGTATGTTCTGTAGATCTACAGATTAATTAGGTCAGGCACCAGGCTATTGGGGCGATAGTCAGTAGTATACCCCCTGCCCTACTTCTACACTAACTAGGTTAGAAAGGCTATCTGATGTGTTTCCCAATTATTCAATACTAAATAATATGTCATTTTACACCTCCTGTACATTGCTTAGATTTTATCAGCTGTCATCTGATTGGATACGGCATGTATTAGGGGTGAGAGGTTGCCCATTGATGAGCTGTCTAAACATTGATGACTGAGTTGGACAAGTTTTTCTCCAGATTGAAAATCAATACCCATCCCAAACCAATTGATCAAGTCATGTTTGATTATTCAGTTATTTGTCCAGCTTATTTTCAATATTGATATCAACCTTGAGGAAATTCCTTTGGTGCCTTAAAAAAACCGATGTAAAGTCTCTTTGATCTTATACTGCCAACGTATTTTCTCTCCAAATTAAGAGGCTATCCTACAATTTAAACATTCATGATTTGTAAATCACTCTTTTTGAATGAAGTGTTGATATGCACAGTATAAAATTAGCTTCAATTTCCTACAATGACTGAGAGATGTAAAGACTAGCAGACCATCAGACTTGGCAGTCATACAAAGCCTTCATTGTCCAGTAACGTCCTACACATCTGATTATTTCAGAGACAATCATCTCCATGCTTCCCAGTTCAACCTCTCCCAAAACCTTTGAGTTGGGCCAAAGAACTCCTAGTCTCCAACACTCCATTCAAAACTATGTATTCTAAAATATGCTTCAGAATTCCACAGTGAAATCCCTTGTGATTGGTTGTAAAGCCATGCAGGAAGTCAGAGCTGGACATTCCTGTCTGGGTACTGTGTCCAATTTTATGCTGAATTATTCAAGAAAATATCAGACTAGAAAAAAATGCCCCTCCAATGCCCACACATTACACAGACTTAACAATCTTACCACGGTTGTAAATCAATTATAGGAGAAAAGAGCATAGGGTCTAAATGTCAGTGGTTGAACGAGGAACAGCACCTTGGATATTGGATATTCAGGAGTTAATTAATTTCCTTTGCACTGCTCCGATAAAGGTACGAAGAGTGAAATCAATAGGCAAGTCTGTTTTAGCAGATCGATATGGGAAAAGACATTTATATCTATTTGATATTTATAGTGTCATGAAAAGGTGTGGATTACTGCAGAGGAGGACTGGGTAGTGGAAGATAAGTGCTGGACTGGGTTGGCCCTAACAGGTAAAGCTTACACACATACATACACACACACACACACACACACACACACTAAATAATCTAAACCTTTTAAACCCTTTACGCCGCAGAACCATTTCCAATACGTCAAGAAGCCAAGTCTTTTCCACACATAAGCGTTTTTCTTAAACACATTTGCCAAATGCTTCCTTTTAGCATGACCATGTCTTTCATTCAGTTACCAACTGAAGACGGAGCACAAAAAATAATAAAATACTTTGAAATGATGGTTGTCATGATGACAGTCTGTCGAAGTACAAGTGATACTTTTAAGTCCA
The DNA here is from genome assembly GCF_951799395.1 of Argentina silus. NCBI lineage: Eukaryota > Metazoa > Chordata > Actinopteri > Argentiniformes > Argentinidae > Argentina > Argentina silus. Next base: position 7,437,183 of record NC_139670.1, on the reverse strand, counting down.
GTGTTTTTTGTGGGTACCTTAATTAAATGGTGCCTCAGAGACTTTTCCATTTTCTCATGTTTAATGTTGCCTTCAATAACATTAAAAGCTTAGCGCAGGAGATGTTTAATATGTGAATGGCAACTCCAAGGTTGTTCAGTAAATTACTCAATAACTAGAATGTTATCACTCAGCTACACACAATAACTGCAGTTGATGTACATATAATAATAATTAAATCTTTGAAAGAAAAAGAGCTAGATTCGGCTTCAAATTAATTACTGTTGTTACTGTGTAGTTAATGTAATTACAGAAAATATCTTGTAACTATGTGATATATGTGTAATAATGCACAGCGTCACAGGTATTTCTGAAACTCTGAATCTTTTTCTGAGACCTCATTGAGGGGGGGGGGGGGGGCAACGAGGGGAGGGGAGTGATGACATGAGATCAAACTCAGACTGACAGATTTGATTTGGCCACTTTGACACCGGTCTCACCACTGGAACACCATGCTCTACTCCTCAGATAAGAGCCAGTCAGCCATTGTGCCCTCAGGCACAGATACAGCATCAGCTAACCTTCCCCAATTCCTAACCTAAACCATTAAAACCACAAAACTGACCTTAGATCAGTGTCGAGGGGCAACTCCATCCTCCATAACATCATGTTTAACCGTGACAGGGGTCCTTATCTCTCCCACCCCCTCCATGTCCCTGAGCTGTCCAAGTTAATGCCTGACCTGTCATTACACCAGCCCAATCCACACGGCGTTGACATGAGCTGTCGCCAGATTAGGACAGACAAAAAACGTTTCATTATGCTCTTATGAGAGCCCCCTACAGCTGCAACAGGGCCCTACATCACACTCTGTGTTAAAAGACTGGAAGGTCAACGATCTGTCAACAATAAGTGTCAGAGACCACTGTGTAAACGCTCAGGTGTCAATATTACCCACTCACCTGCACACTACTGTTCTTCACTAAAATACAAGCAACTTGCAGTAGATTGGTGTATCAGTGGGCTTTCTATCAGTTGAGTCAAAAACTTGGATATGAACAGGTATGAGGTATTTTTTCTCCAAAAGAAAAAATAATAGATTTATACTTGAACATACGCAAGCACGCATGCACATACACACACACACACACACACACACACACACACACACACACACACACACACACACACACACACAAAAGCTTATTGCTGCTGTTTGCGATGTACCTGAACAGCATATGCACTGTTCATTAACAGGAAGTATTGATCTCCCTCCATGACTCTGTCACATCCTTGTGATCCCCTGATGCCCAACCAGTTGATATGGGTGACAGTGACTGGGTCTCCTGAGACACACACTGACACTTAGAGCAGCAGCACGTCAGGTCAATAAACAGCATTTTATTGGCAGGGGACTGAATACCCTGCCACACCGAGCGGCTCTCAGCATTGCCGCTTATTGGCACTGGGGGATATTAATGAGGGGGACACTGACATGGAGGAGGTGGAGGCTGCTCAGGAGAGGTGATCAATGACAAAGGCACAGCCAGCAGAGCAGATAGCAGGCTACACACTCTCTCTCTCTCACACACACACTTTTTCTGGTCACTTTAGGTCACTCAGTAGACTGACAGTTCTCCAACACGGACTTTATAATCTGTCTATCTTTGAAATACTGCATTTCGTTGTCTCTGTACTTGTACTCTGCACAATGACAATAAAGTTGAATCTAAAAAATACGTATAAGTCACTTAGGCCACAGTGAGTGGCAGGTGTAATAAGACTCATGAAAAATCACAACTCAAAAAAAACAAAAAACATTTTCACATACAGTCACTTTTGATTCAGGTCACAGTATCACTCACCTGTACCATTCCAATCCTTTATCGTAGAACCGGTCAAAGAAGTGTGGCTCAGCGCCGACGGCTCTCACGTCCGGGTGAATGCGCAGAAACTCCAGCAGCGCTCTCGTGCCGCCTTTCTTTACGCCGATGATTATTGCCTGTGGAAACTTTTTGGTCCCGAAGGTATTGGCGATAGAAATGTTGTTATGGCCTGGTATCGGTCGCAGTTCATTATCAGTGTTCTGCAAGACGGAGTCAACACTTCCAAAGTTGGGTAATTCTCGAACCACCGAAACAGGAGATGTGTTCTTGTGCGCATCGGGCTGTCGGTGCGGCGAGGACCCCAGTCCATCATTTAGTTGAATTTTGTTGAACGTTGTTTGTTGGTCATATACAGGTCTAGGTAGCGAGTCGCAGTATCCAGTGAGACAGTAAAATAAGTAAGTGAAAATTATTAGCATGGTAAAGAAGACGGAAAGTTTGGACTGCGCCTTCAGGTGTCCAAAGTTGAACCCAGCTCTCCATTTACTACATCCCATGAGTCGCTATCCTGAGCCAGAGGGTACAACGCAGGAAGCATGCCTCATCAAATTATATCAGTTCAGTGTATCTGGAAATCAAGAACATCACTGTTTGTTCATAACGTTTATGAAAAAGAGTGTTCTTGGAGAAGCGTTAAGTCGCTCAATGTGTTTGGGTATGTCATTCCTATTTCCAAGTCTTTCTCCGTCAGAAGATTCATCAACGACATTTGAGTGAATAGCCTACTTGAAAATCTCTCTTTATCAACTTATGTTAAGTCACTGCTCAGAGAAACAGTTGTAAGTTTATGACCCCTCCGTCCGTCCCCTTGCGCTCCCGACTCCTCTCCCTTGGCAACGAAGCCGCTCGCACGAAGCCCCCCATCACTACCAGACACACCCCTTTTCTTCTGGGTGTGAATCCCCGCCCTGTTCGTCAAGTTCCCGCCCCTACCATTTTCAGCCGTGCGACTTTAAAATAACACTAAGTGACTAAGAATTGACGATATTATTTTAGAAACAATTTGATTGAAATATAACTCTGATTCTGTTTTGTTTGCTGAGATGAAATGTTTTTTAATGAAAGAAAATGTAATTATAAACCATTGACAAAGAAGAGAGATGCCTTTATTTCATGAAATAAACTAGAATAAATGTAGTTAAATGTCCCTGTGTATTTCTAGGTTTTTCATATGGGCAGTGTGTGTCTGTGTGGGTTTACCTTCTGTCCCTACAGAGGGCTGTAAAGGCCTGTGGAGCCACCTGTCTGTCTGATAGCCCTCATAGCCCACACACCCATGGTGCCAGCTATGACACACACATTTAACCTCTTCACTCTCAGCAAACAGGGCCAGACAGGTGCTATCAGCCTAGCAGTATGCTAAATAAACAAACCCTCTCCCTCTTAACCAGACTATGGTAAACATGCAAGACCACCATCAGTTTCACTTCAACTACAGTATCTTGGGCACAGTAAGTATAGAAGCCAGACGCTTGTTTACAGATTGCAGTGATACTGCAGTTATATCACCTGTGGTATCACTTGGTATTAGTGGTATTAGTGAATGAAGTCAATGAAGGAGCAGCCTAAAGAAAAAAAATGGGAAAGGGCTACAGAAACCAGATCTCTCTCCCACAATAAAGACTTCTACTACTCAGGGGAATAGAGTTTCCTCTGTCATCTGAGATTGGATTGAGAACATTGGGTGTAAAGTGGCCAAGTCGGTTAAGCAGCCACTCCACAGGGAAGCATTGAGTTACGGTCAGTTGAGGTCAAACATTGATTGGATTCTGCATCATAACAGGATAAAACCCTGTTGGCAAACAGAGGGGAACTAGCCTGAGTGTTTCTGCTTCAGCCAGATCATCGAGGTGCCACTTTTTCTTTTAAACATGTTTTTAGGGCATTTCTGCTTTATTGGGATGGAGACAGTAGATATTGGCAGGAAGGATGGGAGAGAGAGGAGGGATGACATGCAAGACGTGTCAAGGGTCGGAATCGAACCAGGAACCTTGCGATTATGTGGTATGCACATTAGTGTGTTACACCACTAAGTGCCCCAGGGTGCCACTTTTAACAGGCACAGACAACTGGCACCCAGGCTGCAGTATAAGGGAACAGCAATTCCTAACGAATACGGCTGAGAGAAGAATCATGTCATCTGTGCGTGTTCTAACACTAGTAACATCAGCCTGCTACCTTCATCTGAACCGGTCCTTGTTCAATTTCTCTACGCTCCCCTTTTGTCTGCAGCCAGTGCTTTCATTGCTACGGTGGCATATTAGCACCATGCTGTAGTGATAACCTTCAGCTCTCTATAATTGGACTCATGTGGACGCCCATTTCAGTGATTTGAAGGGGCTGCTCACGCATATGATCTTACAGACTTACTAACCCTCTTCAACTTAACCAGTACCACAGGCGTGTGTGCTATAGGTCTCTGCAGACATAGTGCCTACAACCATGCAGCCAGCACAGATAAAAGAGGAGACAGGCAAGAGAAAATATGCAGACCTCAGAACAGACTGTAGAGTCAGCTTGTTGTGAATGCCTCATTTTCCAAATTATGTTTTGAATTTGCCCAGAAACACTGGAGTTTAGTAACATAATGTCAGGGAATCTCTTATCTTGAGGAGACTGGGCTGTTGTTGTGTCTACTGTTTAACCTGTCAGCAGAGTTGAAGGGCTCTGATGATATCAGGGCTGTGGTGGCATATAGGCAGTCGTTGTGTTGTGTTCATAGCATACTGTAACAACAAATAACAATCATAGTGAAGTTATGGCAGCTATACCAATATAGTTTTGGTATATATTTTTTTTTTACAAATGTTTTTTCGTTTAGCACAACGGTGGAGGTACACATTGTTTCTTTTTATGAAGTAAAGCATGATTCTGTCAGGAAACCCACTATGATTACAATGTACACTCACCGGCCACTTTATTAGGTACACCTGTTCAACTGCTCGTTAACGCAAATATCTAATCAGCCAATCACATGGCAGCAACTCAATGCATTTAGGCATGTAGACATGGTCAAGATGACCTGCTGAAGTTCAAACCTAGCATCAGAATGGGGAAGAAAGGTGATTTAAGTGACTTTGAACGTGGCAAGGTTGTTGGTGCCAGACAGGCTGGTCTGAGTATTTCAGAAACTGCTGATCTACCGGGATTTTCATGCATAACCATCTCTAGGGTTTACAGAGAATGGTCCGAAAAAGAGAAAATATCCAGTGAGCGGAAGTTCTCTGGGTGAAAATGCCTTGTTGATGCCAGAGGTCAGAGGAGAATGGCCAGACTGGTTCGAGATGATAGAAAGGCAACAGTAACTCAAATAATCACTTGTTACAACCAAGGTATGCAGAAGACCATCTCTGAATGCACAACACGTCGAACCTTGAAGCAGAAGACCACACTGGGTGCCACTCCTGTCTGCCTTAGAACAGGAAACTGAGGCTACAATTCGCATGGGCTCACCAAAATTGGACAATAGAAGATTGGAAAAACGTTGCCTGGTCTGATGAGTCTCGATTTCTGCTGCGACATTCAGATGGTAGGGTCAGAATTTGGCGTAAACTACATGAAAGCATGGATCCATCCTGCCTTGTATCAACAGTTCAGGCTGGTGGTGGTGGTGTAATGGTGTGGGGGATATTTTCTTGGCACACTTTGGGCCCCTTAGTACCAATTGAGCATCGTTTAAGTGCCACAGCCTACCTGGGTATTGTTGCTGACCATGTCCATCCCTTTATGACCACAGTGTACCCATCTTCTGATGGCTACTTCCAGCAGGATAACGCGCCATGTCACAAAGCTCAAATCATCTCAAATTGGTTTCTTGAACATGACAATGAGTTCACTGTACTACAATAACCTCCACAGTCACCAGATGTCAATCCAATAGAGCACCTTTGGGATGTGGTGGAACGGGAGATTAGCATCATGGATGTGCAGCCGACAAATCTGCAGCAACTGCGTGATGCTATCATGTCAATATGGACCAAAATCTCTGAGGAATGTTTCCAGCACCTTGTTGAATCTATGCCACAAAGAATTAAGGCAGTTCTGAAGGCAAAAGGGGGTCAAACCCGGTACTAGCAAGGTGTACCTAATAAAGTGGCCAGTAAGTGTATATCATTAAAGATAAACAGAATACAAAAGCTTTCCTGACAGAAATAGATGTATATTTTCAAAAGTTCAGATAAAAACTGCAAGTAGAACAAAAGCCTTTGGATTCTAAAAAAGAGAAATAAGGCAACCAATCTTGACAGTTATTGACAACATCTGTTGTATAAGTGTGACACTTCTTGACAGCACATCTATATCTAAGATAAATCCAGACCAAATGACAATATCTATTGACCCACTCTTCCTTTTACCTGCCAATTCATCCCAATGTCTAAACCTAAGATACATCATTTACCCTCTGTCTTTTTAAGCACTAATCAATATTGATCTGTTTTGGTGTTGAAAAACAACAGGATTTGAATCATGCTCAGGTCGGACTGATCAATGGTGTACTGTATGTAGTAGAATAGATAAGATCCTTATCAAACATGTATGTGTGTTTGGTAGCTTTCCCTTTTTTCTTGTCATATGCACTAAAATATACAGTATAATAGTTACCAGAGTAAGAGTGTGATCAGGTATCATAGCAGATTTGATGTGTGATTTCACACAGACGCATCCTTGCATACACACACATGCACACACGGACACGCACACACAAGCACACACACACACACTGACACACACACACACACACACACACACACACACACACACACACACACACACACACACACACACACACACATACACACACTATGAATGACACCTCCTGTGGTGAATTTTTACACACCTGTGTAACGTGTGAGCTCTGGGAAAGAGGCAGCTGTACAAAGCTTGGCAGCACCCTATTATGGCCTCTAATCCTGGGTAAGTCCCTATGACGACCTGCCCAGCTGCTTCAAAGAGAGGATTCGTTTCAACTGTCTCCTCGGTTCAGGAGCCCTCAGGCTAAGCGTGAACAGAAACATCCAGAGGCTGACTAGTGTTACTGTATGATCCTGACGTGTTATTGTTTACAAAACAGAAGGTTACTGCCTGTTTGTGTGGGTATGGATCGAGATGTCAAGTCATGAGCAGCCAACTTCCTTTCCTCAGCAAAACTGAGAGTGACATATATATGTTCAGGAAGTTTAGTAACTGGCATGCTGTCAGTTACACAGGGGGATAGCTTTGTATAAAAAGGGATCAACTGTTTCTGTTTACATAACTTTTTTGGTGTTTTTCCACACTGGTTTAGCACATATTGTTTAAACTCTTCTACCTCTGTAGTTTTATATTAGACAGACTTTATTGCCTCAGTATGATACAAGACTACTGAGGTTAGTGGCTGAAGAGGTGCTATTGAAATGGTCTATTAAGTCACCTGGATGGAATGTGTGCTGGCCCCACTCATGGACAGTATAAGCACATACATACACACAAACACACACACACACACACACACACACACACACACACACACACACACACACACACACACACACACACACGCCCCTGGGGAGCCTTGCTGTCATAGGGAGATCATATACAGGCACCACAGCACAAAAGAGTCCATGGTACATCATACTGAGCCCGACGTCTCGTCCCTTTCATAGGAGCCTCCTGTAATGAAGGAGGTCTCACAGCACCCTGGCTGTTTATTCAGAGTAGAATAAGCCAGTCGTTGAAAAGAGCAGTGTCCTATCAGCTTCCCTTTTCTCACACTGATCTTCTGAAAACCCACATCATCACCCTCCATCAGGCACCATTGGCATGTGAGATACAAAATAAAATAAGGAGGTAACTACTATAACACTGAGGTTACTTAGTTTTTTTCTGAAACTGTAGAATCTCTTACAGTTTTGGTTCTTCAACATATCGATATCTAATTCTATCCGAAGTGAACAATAGTTTCTCTTCAAATGAATTGTCTCTCAAGTTTGCTTAAACACTCAAATAGATTTGATCTTCCATAAAGCAGCCTTGCCAACCATGTTTACTCAAAACAGCATAGTATACCTACCTACCTACCTACCTACCTACCTACCTACCAAACAAACAAACAATCTGCATGCAACATAACCAGTAGGAGGTACACACAACAGATCCCAGCACCCCTCCAGCCCCTCTGTGTGTTTGTTGTGTGAAACCCAGTGGCAGGGCCACATTCTCAGCCTTAACTGCAGGGCAGAGTTCTGCGGTTAGCTGGGTAAGTATAGGGGAAGACAGTAGTGTGCATTATGGCATGGGTGTAGCAGGGCAGAAATGCCTTCAAACAGGAGCAGGATGTAAATGCCAGGCATGTCTGTGCAGGAACCCATCTCTGGGAATTTGGGGGAATAATGAAAATGTTTATCAGTCTGCAAAGTGAAGATATTAAAGTGGATGACAAACATGCCGCGAGGGCAGCTGCTGCTCTGAAACCCAAGCTCATGCCTGTCCTGGCGGCCCATTAAGGGTTTACTGCAGTGCATTGTGGTTAAACAGCCTCATTGTCTCTAATAAACCCAGACTGTTTCTGTCTCTTTAAGACATCAAAGGCAGAGATGCGCCTTCTTATTTCTGGTCTGATTGTCTGTCTCTGTGCTCATTACTCTGTGAAAACTGTTTAAAATCAGCCTTGGGTCTGGAGAGAGACAGAGCTTAGAGTTTGTAGTTCTGTCGAGTGGAAACATTCAGGGCCCACTAAAACAAACACTATGACCATGATTGCTGGTTAAGGCCTTATTAAACTTACATTCTGTGTAAAGGATTGGGAAAATGCATTATGGTCTTAAATTCAGAGGTTTGCTGTAATAGTTGATGTGCTGCCCCAGCACCGCACTGTGCTGTCAGCAACTTGTCAGCAACTTGTGTCTGAATTCTAACCCCATTCTTGAGATTAGGATGAGATCTGACTTCAGGTGTGATGCAGTTTTGAGATCCAGACACAACACGGGCAGAAAACTGCTGATAGTCTGGTACTGGTGCTACTCGCTGAAGGGGGAAGGAAACCTTGACTGAGATGGAGTGGCACATTTCTGTGGAGGCGTAGTTAGGAGGGCAGGCAATTACAGTAGCTCAGAAGCCATGTCATTAACCGCCTTCAAGTTTATTTGAAGTAGGAAACACTACTAATGGATAATAGATTGCAAGTGAAAGCTGAAGCTTTTCATGAAGTCTTATGGAACGTTTTACATGGGGGTAACTCACATCAACACCAGTGGAGGCTGGTGGAGGTAGAAATACGATTTCTGCCTCCACCAGCCTCCCCTGATCAATACTGTACATTAAGTACTTTAGTACCCACAAACACAAATGAAAATGTGGGCCAAATATGCACAACAGTATTGAAGCAAGTTACGGTAATGAAGGTTGAAGTTGGGCAAAACAACTTTTTCTAAATACAGTCAGCATATGCTCTCAGGAACAATGCAGTCATGAGGTCATGTAACATTCAAAAACAACTACAAGTATCAGACCATCTCTGCACCAGTCCACACAAGAGTAAGCAATCAGCTGTCCTTCGATAGGCTATCTGAAAGGTGTAATTCACTGTAATTAGACCACCCATAGAACCTGCTGTGGACCGTATGTGGTCTACACAAAGTGTGTGTGTGTGTGTGTGTGTGTGTGTGTGTGTGTGTGTGTGTGTGTGTGTGTGTGTGTGTATGTGTGTGTGTGTGTGTGCGTGTGTGTGCATGCATGTGTGTACGTGCACGCATACTGTTGTTGATTCAATCTTTGCATCTGCATCAAATCTAAATGCTGACCTCAGCCGTTTGGATTTCTTATACAATATACTACATAGTGGAACACAGAGAGATTCCCAAACCACATGATTCTATATATGATGTCATCTATGAAATAAAGACAGGCCTATAATCATGTTGGTCGCTTCTTCTTTTGCAATGGATTCCACAGAGAAAGAGAATATATCACAAACTATAAATACACAAAAGTGTGGCTAACCATTTGAGTGACACTTCTGGAAGCCATGGAACAAATAAAAATGACTGATGTTTCATTCCGTCTCACCATGTTTTTCTTTAGGAAATTGTCATATTTGCGTATGTTTAATATTCAAAATGATTATGTTAATATCATGATTTTGACCTGGGGTCAGTGAGACGCATTTGTCGTTTTTTTCTGCATAGAGATAAACCTACTGTAGCTTGTGTTTTGTGCCTGCGTCACTGCACAAGGACAAAGCACATCAAGGAAGAGAAAGGTAAATAAATCCTGCATGTCTCAACAGCAAAATCCCCTTCTGAGATTATCATAGTTCCAGGTCTCTGGCAAAGGGCATGCAAGAGAAGAGATACTGGATTAAATAGTTCTAGGGCCCCGATTTGCAGCAGCCCAGGAAATAGTTGCTTTGAAGTTTCCCCCTGAGCCAGTTTATGTGTTGCATTGTTATCTCCACACAGGCTAGATAACACCATGAGCGAGGAATCAGAGGTGAGGTGTACACACACTCAATGCTGCATCTCCCTGGGTAGCAGAGACGAATGGGGAGGAGAGAACATTTCAACATTGAATGTGTCCAGCGGAGGACAAATCAAACAGGAGGAAAAATAGGCTGTACAGTACCTGTTTGAGAGCTTCTGTACAGAACCCTCAGTTAATATACTGAATGATAGGCATGCATCACACACTGGTCTACTGTACTGTGTATACCCAAGAAGACATACTGTAGGCAGTAATTGAAGGTGCACCAATGTGGATTTGAATTTCATATGGTCCTCTATGGCTCAGTTGGTAGAGCATGGTGTTAGTAATGTTAAAGTTGTGGGTTCAATTCCTGCTGAAACCATACACAAAAAATGTATGCACTCACTGTACTGTAAGTTGCTTTGGATAAGTGTCATCTTAGCGAAATGGCATATATATCCAATCTGAAGTGTCAGTAATATGCCTTTTTTTTGCCTGCCTGTTAACTGACTTCTATTGAGCGGTGGCTCAATGCACAGACAGAGCTGTGGATCATAGATTGATGCATGGCTGTGTGTGTGTGGTCCATAGAGACCTTAGCTGTGTGGGTGACATGGGACACACACACACACACACACACACACACACACACACACATATGTGCTGGGTGGTGCGGTCTGAGGCACCACACGTGTCAGAGGAGGAAGATGGATGCAGTGATTTACCCACCATTCAGAGGGGGAAATGGAGGCTAATTCAGCCCAGATGTGCTGTCATTCCTTTCTATTGACAGGTGAGGTCCCACTTGCTTGCAGCTAAATTATGCAGTGAGGAGATCAGCTATTTGAATCCAATCAAGGCTCCAGTTTCTACCATTTTGGTAATTAGTGTGTTGGCGGGATGATAGAATGTTCTAGAATGCAGGGTAATAAAACTCACAGATGGAATTTCACTATGACAGTTAGAACATCCTGCCTGGGAGAGAATACCACCAACGTGGATGTTCAGGTGTGTAAATACCCATCCTATGTAACTACCCCTATGAGATGAGGCATTTCCGTGTGAACATTTACAGGTGTTTGTAGATGCTGTGATAATCAGACAACAGAGTGCTTAACTCTCCCATGGTGAGGGTATTGTCTGTGTCTGCTGTGTGTTGTGTGATAGAGTATGCGGGTCCTGCATAGATAGCCCTGCATTAATAACCATGAGACACACCTGCCTTTTCACTGCAGGGTAGCAATGAAAGAGGAGAACTCATCAAACGCAAATTATTAATAATCATCAGGTTCTGTGTATAATTGATTTAAAAGTTAAAATCTAAGGAAAGTGTAAACCCACAAAGATTGAAGTGCCCCCACCCAAAAATGTAGTGATGGAAAGTTGTATTATGTGTGAAGAGTGAGTGAGATTATGCTTGTGTGTGATACCTCTGTGCTGTAAGGTCTGTGGAACAGTACGAGAGCCAATGTGATCTGGCACCATTGACACTCATCAGACAATAGCAGCTGCCCCATAAGCACCATTAAGCTGCACATTCCTGTTTTTATGGTGTGTAACTAACACTGATTAAAATCTTTCACACTCTGGAAATGCTAGCTCTGCATTAACCATTAACATAATCTCCCTGATACCCAAAGACCTTCTCAGATAACTCATCGTGTCTGGATTACTAGACAGTGTAAGATGTTCAGGTACTATTCAGTCGGATGAGTGCGTGAGAACTCCATCTGATGAAGTTCACTATTAACTGAGGGAGTCTTGGGGTCCTTAATTCACCTTTCTGCTTTAGAGGGTGTTAAAAAAAGACACTGGAAGATTTAGATTGAGGAACACTTAACTAGACTGCTAAAGGCACAGTATATTGTGTAACAGAAAGCACTTTCAGCTGGTGGGAAGACCAAGTCCTTATATGAATGAAATGCCACTGAGATCAGTGCTACATGTTAGGGCACAACATTGCCCTACTGGTAGTATATACCAGTTCAAACCAGTTTGGGGTTACCTAACAACTTTGTGGTCGAGACACAAAGCCTACCACTCTAAGCCTGCCATAACACCACTATGTGCTTTGCTGTCCTGCACTCAGGATTGTGAAGTGATGTCTGTGATGTCGGCTTCCTTCAGCTGTGCCTTGATTGCATGTTTCTGTCTAGTTAGATCATCCCCTTTCCACCCTGTGTTTGTGTGTATTTGTGAGTGTTCGTGATTGTGTGTGTGTGTGTGTGTGTATGTGTGTGTGTGTGTGTGTGTGTGTTTGTGTACATCCTGATAAAAGGACAAGCTGCTGAGCCGATGTCTACAACACCAAGAACACCCAACTAGGAAGAAGGTGCCACATCGTGCTATTGAGATGTTGTCTCTGTATGAAGTGTCTAATTACATTCAAACACCCAGCAGTGAAGGCGGCATGCTGTTAAACCTTGAGGGGGTTGAAACTATGTAAATGTATTTCAAACTAACAGGATTACTTCAGGGATACTTAGGGGAGAAGTTGAAAAGTACCGTATGCACTTAAGGTTGTGTTTTGCTTACAGAGGTGTTCAGGGTGTTGATTACACAGGGTATGATGTTCAACCATATCTACACTTATGCTATGTTCTAATAGACTCCCAGCACAGTCAATTCACTATAATTGTTCACTACAAAAAGCTTTATAATGTTTTTTATAGAAAACAAGCTTCAAATTTAACTTGCTTGTGGTGAAATCCACAAAAACACAGCTCCCTCAGGACTGTGTGTGTGTGTGTGTGTGTGTGTGTGTGTGTGTGTGTGTGTGTGTGGTTACTCTTACACATTCATTCAGCAGGAAGTGCCTGAGACACTGGCACACATGCCATAATATAAGCGGCAGAGTGTGTGATGCATTAGGGGACACAGTGTTGCAGTCTGACCATGTGTGCGAGAGACAGAGTAGTGGTTGTGTGTGTGTGTGTGTGTGTGTGTGTGTGTGTGTGTGTGTGTGTGTGTGTCTGTGTCTGTGTGTCTGTGTGTCTGACGAGTGAGAGAGCAGCGGTGGTGTGTTTTATGTGTATGTGTGTGTGTGTGTGTGTGTGAGATGCATGAAAGAGCAGCGGTGGTGTGTGTGCGTGTGTGTATGTGTGAGTCCTGCTAGTTCAGTAATGATAGCCTTCTGTCCTTGTTGGACTGCTAGGCCACTCCTCTCACCCACAGGGTCTGTGCCAACCGCCAAGGCCCGGAGAATAGCTTCCAGCTGAGGCAGAGACCTACCATGGCCCCCTGGTAGCTCACGAAACACCCAGCATCCACTGCTGCTGCACCAGACAATCCAAGCTCAAATAGTAGACTTCAGTGATCTTCAGTGGTATGTCTTGCTGGAGGCGACACAGGTCACATGACTAGGCTTGAATGGCAAATGCTAGAAAATAAACATTATGCTCAGTGGAAGTATCTTAGTGCTTCTCTCTACTGTGCTCTTCCCCTGTGGTGAAGTTCCGTGTGGAACTTAATCAATGGTATGATAGCGCCACCTGCTGGTTATGACCGGCAAACATCTACAATTCATAGTCTCAATTATAGTCAAAATGAGACTGCGAGGTCAAGTATTCTATCAAACTACGGTCGTTTATTGTCACTTCTGTACAACAGGATCATTAGAATGAAAAGCCCAGAGAATAGAGAATATGTTTCATCACTGGATTTGTAACCTCTCAGACCTCTTATAGTAAGACACAAAAGTTAGGACATGACACAAGAATCAAACAAAAACAAATTCATAAAGATTGATAACAAATAATCATGCCAATCAATTCAAGTATGCCACTTAAATCACATGGCTCAGAGTGCAGATAGGCAGATAATGTTGCTTAAAATACATCATGATCAGGGGAGTCTGGTGGAGGTAGAAATCTGAGGATGGGCTCATTGTGATGCATTCCTCATTCCATTCCATGCATTATTGATACCATTCCTCATTTATTCCATGCATTACAATGAGCCTCTCCTCCAAGTTCTACCTCCACCAGCCCGCACCTATTAAAATACATCATGATCCGTATAACCAGAATGCAGTTTTCATGTTTAATACTGTTGTTTGTTTTTTGTTTGTGACATAAGGAAGCACAATGTCAACAAGGAAGTGATATACATGTATATCTAATGCATAGATGTGGTTGTGTATGTCTTTGGGGTTAGCTTAGACCTATTTCAAAAAGTAGTAACGTTGTTGCACTAACTATGTCACCCCCTTAGGGAATATATTGTAATATCATAGTTATTCTAAAATCAAATAAATTATTGAATACCTCAGTTGGCCATTCCCTGCTTAAGCTACTACAAAGCAATGAATTCCAGATAAGGATAAAAAGCATACGCATCTTATCTTTAAACTAACATAACACACATTCAGAAGGAGATATCTGGGCAAACAGCACGTCAATGGAATTCGGCAGAGGTATGTGAGGAGCCTAGGGAATGTTCACCAGGGGAGGGTGATGGAGGTAGAAATCGGAGGACAGGCTCATTGTAATGCATGTAATGGAATTAGGAATGGTATCAAACACTTCCGTTCCATGCATTACAATGAGCCTGTCCGTCCTCCGATTTCTACCTCCACCAGCTTCCACAGATGTTCACATATCTATAAAGTCTGTAGAGTAGATAACATCCCAAGTCCCTGTGTTCCAGGCTGGCCAATGACTCATCTGTGTGCAGGGCGTCCCTCGCAGGCTTTAACCCTGTCCACTTCACAAACTGACCTGTCTTTTGCACATGGCTTGTGTGGGTCTACAGTGACCTGTTTCGGATCCTAATCTCGCTTTACTGCTTGTCTGGAATAGAGAGCAGAAAAAGAGGAGTGCAGTTTAATACACACTTAAAGGTCAAAATGTAACGAGATAATGTGATGTTAGGTGACGGTGATTACATATACACTCACGAACACTTTATTAGGAACACTATACTAATACTGGGTATGGCCTCCCTTTGCTCTCAAAACAGCCTCAATTCTTGGTGGCATTGATTCCACAAGATGTTGGAAACATTCCTTTGAGATTCTGGCTCATGATGACATGATTGCATCACACAATTTTTCAGGTGCACTTTCAAGCTGTGAATCTCCCGCTCTACCACATACCAAAAGTGCCAAGAAAACATTCCCCACACCATTACACCACCTCCACCTCATGAGAAGGTGTACAGGTGTTCCGTGAGTGTATATTCTAATAAAATAAATTACTAATAAAGTAGACTTGCTGCTTCAATGTTGTCCATTCACACTAATATAATAATAATAATAATAATAATAATAATAATAATAATATAATATAATAATAATCACACAGTTAGAGTACATTCACAGTACAGGCTTCTATCATGTTACCTTTATTAGGGACAAACTTGAGCGAGTTGCTGAATATTCAGAAGCGCGAGATTCCGTCTTCTGGTCCATCATTCACAAACTCATGACCCAGTCCGTTCCCACACTTACCACACAGCACCTGAGGACAAAATCACCAGTACACACTCAATTACCGACCATGACCATGCAAACATTCTCTCAGGGAGCATCTTGGTCTGGTTATCCTCCCTAGTAGGAAACGCTAATAAAGAGGACGTCTTTTGGGTATCAGTCAGGGGAGGGGGAAATCGGAGGATGGGCTCATTGTAATGCATGGAATGGAATGAGGAATGATTCCATTCCATGCATTACAATGAGCCCATCCTCCGATTTCTACCTCGACCAGCCTCCCCTAGTATCAGCCAACACTTTTCCAGTCCGTTCCCATCAGTGCAGATGAAGGAAAGAAGACAAGGGGAGGAAGCCACTTTTGACAATTGACATAAAGACTTCATACAAGAAGATCTACACAGCAGACAGCATTGAATATAGGATCAAGTCGACATTGGACCCCTTTTTGAGGAATGAAAATGCCTGATGAAATTGAGTTAGGGGTATCCCTTCAAGGCTTGTTGGAGGCAGCTCACCTTGAAGGCTGTGAGTGACTCCATCATCTTAGTGACGCTGTCCTCCCTGATGGTCTCAGTGAAAGCAGGCCAGGGGGAGGAGTGGGCGAACTTAGACCTGCTGGAGAAGAGCTGGTGGCCACACTGAGAGCAAACATACATACCTGGAAGAAACCATGGATACTGTATCAGAGGATTAACACAGGAGTTAATACATATAGATAATAGATGTATATATAGATCGCAGGGCATTAGGAGCATTTGCAATACATTTTTGAATAACATATTGTATTAAAAGATAAATGGCCCAGTCTTTGAGAAGTATTACTATTGCTAGAGAATTGTGACTGCCAAGATGATAGACTATACCAATACATACACCTTAGGACACAGCATTATAACAACATTATTTAGAGTATTGTACAATCATCATAGCATGACTAGTATTATGTTATACAGTGAATAATCTCTGAACTTCTATTGCCTAAGAGTAGTTGTGTAACCTAGATTACTGGATGGTGTCAAATGTAATTACTACATTTAAAGAATACAAATAGTTTAAATGTTGGCCACTTAGTTTACCTTATATTCTCAATAAATATGCCATTGAGAGAATACATTGATAAATGGGTGCAATAGTCTACATAATCCTGAAAGAAGTGCAAGTTACATCACATCTAATAGGCTCCCTAGACAGTGCAGAATTGTTGTTTTCCTTGGCTTCTATTTCCTTCTCCTGTTTCTTTCCCTATTTTCTTTAGCTGCTGTCTTGGATCAGGTCTCTCTTGAAACAGAGATTATATTTCAATGATGCATCAAGGATAACCTGGATAAATAAAGGTAAATAGATAAAATAATTGCTCACCTGGATTGAAATGGTCTTTGTAAACCTCACCACCAAAGAATGAGCAAAATGACATTCTGAATATAGAGCAGAGGTCGTATTAGGTTATAAACCTCACTGTGCGCGCCGCTGAGGTTTGACAGATGCAGGTACACACTGCGCGAGGAGATTCCGCATACGTAGGTTGTAGTAGCGTCATGACGGAATGCAAGCCACGCCCATTGTTCAGATATTGACCACTTGATGTCAGTGTTGGACAAGAGGGAGTCAGACAGGCAAGTGAGTAAGTGAATATTAGTGAACTTCTGGACAGTTAGCACTGCAGATACCTACAACCACACATATAGGCAAGTAATGAAGGTCGAAATAATCAATTTATTCTCCAGCTAAGCATCTCTGACATATCATACAAGTCATTCAGAGAGTGAAAACAAAACTGGTAAGAGACCAGTGGTATATTCATATAACAAAATGAATACACCGTGGCAAATGTCTTGCTTGAAAAGCTTGAATGTCTCAATTTTCTTTACAAGATTTCATGAGAGATTGACCAGGATAAATCACACACCCAGTGATTGACTCACCCTTCTCTTTAAATCAGCCCTACTTAAACTTCCAAACACACATAGTTACAGAGGATCTATTCCACCCGACTTGATATCCAACATTCAAGGCTAAATCTAAACTTGATACGTGCTGCTGGTCTCATTAGTCTTTCTCGTGAGAGGCTGCACCAGAAGAAGCTTCAGTCCAAACTGCTCTCACTCATACTTGCAGTAGTGTTTGAGTTTATCTGGCAGCTCCAGCCAGTCTATGGCCATCCTGTGGACTATGTGTTTCTGGATGATCTTCCTACACAGTGTCTGCAGTGAAGAGACTGGAGCAAGGGATGAAAGGAGAGGGAAGAAATAGAGACATGAGGGTTTCAAAAGCTTGAAAATACAACATCAATGTCAATTAAGTGTAATTCAGAAAGATCATTATCTTTCTTGTCAATTAATTGGATCCTTAGGATATTGTCTCAGGTTTGTACACAAGACACTTACAGCCATATTCCACCTGGACGATGCGGACAATCTTTGTAGCAGCAAACACATCGACCACAGCATACAGAGGCTGAATGGTAGGGATCCCCTTAGCCGATGCACCCATATCTTCCCCATTGATGACAATGTGCATATCGGCTATGCCCGGTCCCTTAGGCGTGTACAGCACCCCAACCCGACTGCGTCGAGCGGTGGGTGGCAGTGCGTTTGTCTTGTACAGGTCATCCAGGATGTGGCTGAAGAGGCCAGGTCGACTCCGACCAACCAGCTTGTCCATGGGGATGCGAAAGTCCTCAATATACAGGTGGGTGTCTGTGAAGAATGCTTTGGGCTTATTATTGCCACCATCATCCTCTCCTGCACCCCCTAACACCCTGCCTCCTTCCTCCCCACCCCCCAAGACCCGGCCACCAGCCAACGCTCCCTCTCCTGCCCCCTCTCCCCCTGCCACTGCTACCTCTTCTATCACCTTATTGTGGTTGCGTGTGATGGCGAACACCCAGCTATCTCCCAGATCCATCAGGTCTGGTAGGGAGTACTCAGGCACTGAGTCCAGGGCCATGGGGTCCTTGGCGGTCAGGCCGATGCGGAGGTGGCCACACCAGCCCATCTCTTTCTCCTCAATCTCCACCAGGAAGATCTCTCCAGGGTTCAGGGGCTGTTTGCTGAAGCACAACCCATTAGCGAAGCTCTCTACCCGGGTAGCCTGAGTTCCAGAAGGGTCCAGTCTCACGTTGGTTCCGTGGATGGGGTGGAACTCCAGAAACTGGTCTGAGAGCGGCTCCATTTCTCAAAATGACTCTTGAATACAGTGTAATCACTACACTGGGTGACAGCACTGGCAGGCAATAATAAGCCTAAATAGTATCACTGTAAATATCTACTGTAGGACAACCGCCAAAACAAAACAGATTCACAACACAAACTACACAGAAGGTCTACATCTAAAATGTCCACTATCCAAGTTCTTACGGTGTCTTCTTCTGAGTAGACAGTCTGTAGAAAACGCATGGTGCAACAGACACACACAAACATTCACAACTAACCCTTGCTTGCCTATCTGTTGGACACTCAGGGAAGTTTCTGGTGCCATGGAGAGGGCTATTTTTGAACAACTGCATATGTTAACAGATGGCAAGGTATGCAGGGGGAGATACACGTTCACACAGGATGGGGAGGGGTCAGGGGAAACCCCCAGGGCCCAAGTGCTCATTCAATTTCACAATCCCATTGACAATAATAGCAGTGTAATTATCATAATACCATATGCCTGATAAATATGTTAAACAGGCTGTTATACTGTCTGGTATCAGACTTCTAAATATAGTTTATTCAAATTAAGTGTTGTTATGAAATTGTTATGTAAATCAGTCCTTGGGAGAGTACTCTAATTATCATAATGCCATCTGATGAATATGCTGAGCAGAAGGCATTTTTCGAAATATCCTAAATATAGTCTGTCCTAATACTGTGTATGGAATGTTTAAATGTGAATTGGAGCTAAACCATCACGTCAGTGGAGGCTGGTGGAGGTA
Organism: Argentina silus; assembly: GCF_951799395.1. NCBI lineage: Eukaryota > Metazoa > Chordata > Actinopteri > Argentiniformes > Argentinidae > Argentina > Argentina silus. The sequence continues at coordinate 7,417,529 of NC_139670.1, read as the reverse complement.
GAAATCGGAGGACGGCTCATTGTAATGCATGGAAAGGAATAGAATGGCATGAGGAATGGTATCAAACATGTGTGTTTGTCATCATCCCTCATTCCGTTCCATGCATTACAATGAGCCGTCCTCCGATTTCTACCTCTACCAGCTTTCAAAGCATCACATCCATGAATGGACTAATTTACCCCACAGAGTAAACCTGTCTCCATTCATTGAAATCAGGGACCTCTGAGGAATCCATTGGACCATAGAGGATTGGAAAAAGACTACAGCATGGAGTTGTATAATATCAGTTTGCTACAGTGGCACCATGCATGTAGAAGGAGCCACTGACCAGTCCAGGAACTATTCCTTTAGACAGAGATAGATGGGGGTTACAGGCGTGCTAACCCTAGCTGCAGACTGAACACCACACTCCGTTCCTCATATTGTCATTTCTAGGGCTCTCTGTATCTAGGCCAAGAGAGAGAGAGAGAGATAGCCCTGTTCATCCCTTTATCCCTTTCTGTGAAGACTGATTCCTTAAGTGTGCTCTAGGCAAAAGATGACTTCTTGCAGTCTCAATCTATAAGATGTTCATAAAGGTTACAATGGCAAGTGAAGGAGAGAGTTTAGTCATTTTGCCAGATGGAAAATACATCAAATAAAAAATAAAAAATGTGACTGACTTGCTTGAGTGAAAAAGAAATAGCCTACTGTTGCTATATAGTTGTTTGTTGATTTAGAAATAAAATGGGGTATAAGGCCTTTATTATTTATTATAAGGCTTGTGCGAGTGTGTATGTGTGTGTGTGTGTGTGTGTGTGTGTGTGTGTGTGTGTGTGTGTGTGTGTGTGTGTGTGTGTGTGTGTTGGATCTGAAGTATTTTAATCTGGATTACAGTGACTTTCATAATCAGATTGCTGCCTGAGCCGCTGCTTGGTAGCGCGTGTCACATCTGGATAGAAGCGGTCCGCGAGGTGTGAGCACATCAAAGCGGAGGCAAAATATCTCTCGCGTTTATGAAGGGCAGTCGCTATGCTGAAATACGTAGGCTAGAACCGGCACGTTTCCACCGATAGATCTCGATTCAGAATTGTCGTGCTTTTTTCGGTAAGTGCAACTGTGTTACATTGATGGTCTTTTTCTACTGTAATTTTTTGCAGCTTTACATTGCAGGTCCACATAATAGTAGCATAATTGGCAATCCAAAATTATTCATAAATTATTATTAGACTAAGAAAAGTAATGCATTTGTTCAAGAAACATATTGCCAACTTAATTTCCTTGACGCGCGAAGAGCGCTTCTCGCAGTCCGACTTCATACTGTAGCTGCCGACAACCTTGACAACCACGATTTTGAAAGAAATAGCCATTCTGAGCTAAATCTACTGATCTTGGACTCAGGGATAGACTACGCTGTCTGCGAAGATTGAAGACAGGGGTCGGGTGGTGTGTGCACAACTGCACATGCTGCAGTGATTACCAGGTGAGCTGAGGTCAGTTTTGACACTGATGTGTTTGATATTATTGCTTTTTAATCCGTCTTTACGAACTGGTAAACGTAGAAGATTTAAGCACATGCATGGCCTCAAATGTTTAATCTACTTAATCTTTTTTAAAAAACGTTTGATGAGTTCTTTCCATATGTTATTTTATAAATGTAATCTTTGTTTAAACACTTTAACAAAGCACTTCGCTCTTTCTAGATGTCCACATCAGATTTACAACCTCACTGTATAAGTGATTGATTATACTACTATTTACAACTATTGCTACAATAATATAGGCTGTTTAGAAAAGGCATTATTGTGACATATTATTACTGTAGCCTTTCTAGTGTAGGTCATGCTCAAACAAGTATTCTGTTTCAAATCAGACCCAGCGTTATTTTTGAACATAATCCGGTATGATTTGCCTGACTCAAATCATAATTTGAAGTAAAAGCCTGCGTTATGGTTAATCTTCAGTTGGCACTGTCTTTAGAGAGAGAGTAATCTGACTCCCCCCTATAGCATCAGTGGCCATGTCTACTTGACATAGTCAGTAATGACCAATAATAATCCAGTTTGTATTGTTGCCTCATTCACCAGTGATTATATAACCTTTCATGCCCTTACATTACTTGTTCACAGTCACACCCTCATAAATTGACATTTGAAATGTCCATCATCTGGTGTGACTTTGTTGATAGGATCAAACACATTATTAAGCTGTAGTTAAGGACGATGCTTACTGAGGCTGTTCATAACGTGTCTTTCACAGTGCTGGGCTGGGGGCCATGGAGAACAGATTATCACAGACCAAAGGGGTTTATTTTCAGAATGTTTTTTTTCTTCACATTTGTATTGCCAATGTGTATGTGTCTGTGTGTGTGTGTGTGTGTGTGTGTGTGTGTGTGTGAGTGTGTGTGTGTGTGTGTGTGTGTGTGTGTGTGTGTGTGTGTGTGTGTGTGTGTGTGTGTGTGTGTGTGTGTGTGTGTTTACCCCTGCAGTGACTGCTGCCTCTTGTCTCTATGTGAGAGCCCAGGTCTAATGCTTTTTGTGTGGTTGATATCTCCTCTATGGTCCATTATGGGTGAGAAGGATTAGAGAGAATTCACCAGCTGCTGTAGTATTTTTTGAATTTGTGCCATAGCTCCATAATGCACTTATGTAACCACAGAAGGTACATTGGAGGAGTGTACCTCATCTTAAAGAGCAGAGTTCTTGACCCAGAAAGACAGTGGAAGACTCATTTGAGCTATCCTGTCATTCTCCTGTCCACTCATCTAGAAATGCTCTTTTCTACGACTTTCTTTGATGGCAGATCAAATGTGTCTTTATTCTGACGTTTACTCACTTGTTACATTTAAACTGTAGCATTATATGCATCCCTCAGCTCTCTGGCACCTGGTAGATGTGTGTTAAAAATGTCACAAAGGCTGTTGGATGTGATTGAAAACATATTTGGCTAGTATTACCATTCATCTCAGCATTACATAAGCAGTCTTTAAGCAGCTCAAGAAGCCATCAGATCATGTTGGCGGCTCTGACGTGAGTTTTAAGGCAGGCTGATGTCTCTTAGCGGATGAATATTATAAATAGTTTTTTCTGGGGGTGCAGGGATAGAGGTGGTTTTAAGCCTTGAGGGAAAAAGGCACTATTACAGTATTCATTAGAGCTTTGGAGTTTCACTCCATTGCATTGCAACAAGGCTGAGAGGTGCATAAGAATCTCAATGACACGCTTGGCAGAGCCTAAGTGCCTAAGTCTATTGTGATGTGACAGGTGAAGGTAAAACACCTCTACAAATAGTGTTTATGTTTGTGTACCCTATGTACAGATTATACTTTATTTGCATAATTTATGCTTACATTTATACTAAATTTATACTAAATGTCTAAAACACATAAAGTTACATTTTAGGGAGTTTTCTTTCTTAATCTGCATGCTATTTAGAGCAACAGGCTCCCAAAGTAAAACATTGGATTTGAGCCTGTGTTCTGGCCTACTTTTCACAACATTTGGGGAAAGTCTCTGATCTATTTTTGTACGCTTCCAAAGCCCAGTCAAATCTGGGGCAATGGCAAAGGGAGAGGTGTTATTTGGGGCTAATTCAGGTGTAGACAGTCAATAAAGAGATTTAAGTAATTTCTCTGCACCAGCCAAACTGCGTTCACACATCCTTACATAATCACCCTTGGGATTCTTCCATTGAAAGGAAATCGCTGATGAGAATGAAGCATAAACATATAAAAAGACTCTCTCTTTTGCTCCCTCCGAGGCTTGACAATACAGCTGACTGAGTTTGTATTTCTCCTGCTGACTCCTAGGTGCCTTGGGGTCTGCAATGTGAACATAAGAAATGGCAGAGACAGGAGAAAAGGGACGAGGAGGGAGAGAGGGAGGAGGTGGAGGTGGTGGAGGAGGTCTCAAGCCTCCACATGACCCCCAGAGTCCGGCCCTCTGTCCCTCTCCTGCTCCCCCAGAGTGGGTCCACTCAGGTGTGGCCAGGAAGGGCATTGTGATACAGTTGACGGGCACAGATGGAGATTGGGACAGCCTGGACGACAACGAGCTCATCTTCTCCCTGGAGAATGATGAGGACTACCCCTCCATCTCCCTGTCCAAGGAGAGGCAGTACTCTGCTGAGGACGATGAACGGGGCCTGCGCTCCCCAGCCTTCCACGTCCCCCTCTCCCCCTCTTCCCCTGGGTCCCTGGGGGACTGTTCCATCTCAGCCCCCAGCTTCCTCTCCCCTGGCCCAGCCTCGCCCACCCACCAGCCCCTGTCCAGCCTGGTAAAGTCCCTGTCCACAGAGCTGGAGCTGAAGGAGGGCTCGTCTCTGAGACCCAGGCCCCTGCTTAGCCTGGTCAAATCCATCTCTACTGAGCTCTCCCGCTCTGAGCCTGAGGTGTCCCAGTCTAAATCTGACTCCCGGCTCAACCTCCACTTATGGAAGCAGCTGACCCAGTCTAAAGGACGCAGCAGTGGAGACTCCCGCACCGCCCCACCCTCGCCCTCCTCCTTCTCCCCACCCGAGGGGGCCAGGGGCTTCTTCAAGATGGAGCTGGAGGACAAGAGGCGGAAGCTGACAGAGGCCATGCACGAGCCGCTTAGTATGTTCAGTAAGATCATGAAAGAGGAGAACTCAGGCAGCCCCAAGCACCAGAGAGCCATGGGGACCCACCCAGCCAGCTCCCCCAGCCCCAGAGGGGTCAGTGGGACAGCGGGGAGGGACAGCGGCGAGGTGGATGTCACAGTGTCTCCGGTGAGGAGTGGCAAAAGGGTGGATGGTGACTCTTCACCTTTGTTTGACTGGCCCTGTGTCAGACACCCCATGAGAGCTTACCATAGGACATGCTCCGCCCAGGAGCACCACAGTAAACCCAACGACAAGGCCGAGGAACTGGAGATCTGCACCTACGGTGACGTCATGCAGGTCGTGGTGGTGGAGACTCGTCATAGGCGTCCTCAGAGACAGCCTGGCCCTTCGATCTCTTCAGCACCCAGTGTAGTCGACCGACCCTCTCCTCCCCTGCCATGCATGGGTTTGTTCTGTGTGGCTGCGCTGTCCTACATCTACTTCATACTGCCTCTGAGCCCCTACCTATCAGGCCTGGCTATGGGTCTGGCCATGGGCTTCCTGTTGGGGCTGCTCCTCATCAGGTTGGGCACATCCAGATCCCCTGCTCCTCCACACAGGAGGGCTCAGGCCCTGAATGACAGAGCTGAGCCTGATGCTCTCAGCACTGAGCCAGATATACTTAAGGTGAGTTGGTGTTAAAGGTGGAATTCAAACAACAACAAAGTAACAATTAAAAAACAAAACAAAGGCGGGCTCCCCGCCACTTTTTTGGTAAACAGCTGAGGGATGGGACTGAAGAAATGTAACCACTCGAAAATTTGATAGACAATGCTGTGGATGCAAACACTGTCCATCCATGAGTTCAAAAGCTATAGTTTTAAAGCTATACAGTGTTTGTTTACAATTGCATTGTTTACAAACAATGGAGTAAAGCAAGCTTATATGTTGGGTTCAGACAGTTGAACTAAGCTCATGAGGCATTTGTTTATACAAGTTATATTCTTCAAGAACCAATGGCTATATATAATTAATGTAAAAGTCCAAAAAAGGATGTACCAATTATAGATTGCCCCTTTAAATGAGGAGAAAACATTTTCAAAGTGAAAACATTTTTTTTCTTTTTACGAGTGCACAGTTGTGGTTCAGTAAGCAAATGGAACAACGAATGTGTAATGTTAATACACTTCATTTCCCTCAGTAGTAAAAGTCCAGCTGTGTCTGAATGGGTAGTCATAAAACAGAAGTCAGAATATTACATTTGTGATTGACTTCTCAAATCACCCACAGCAGAGTTAGCTGAATGGGGACACTGCTAGTTTAAGTGGCACTGCACCACAGTGAGTCAGGAACGGCAACAAACCCCCTCTCTTCTCTTTCACAGCTGAATGCATTTTAATGAGGGACACGACAGCAGAATGTGTTTGGAATGCAATTAATGTCTCAGTATAAAGGTTCCTCCAAACTAAAGAGATACTGTCCTCATTACTGTGACTCCCTTGGATGAACAATGCCAGGTGCAGAATAGCCCCCACCCAGCCATCTTGTCAGATCAAGGGGCAATTAGCTGAGAGCTATAGACTGGGGCTATGTAATTTGTCATGTTCAGTGGCAGACAGTGCTATCTGTGGTAAACTGTAGTACAGGGTGACGGGGGTGTTAGTGGGGGAGGGGTGGCGGGTTGTAAATTGGCAGTTGGGCTATGAGTGGATGTCAGAGCCTCAGGGGACCTTGTCAGTGGTCATCAGGGAGGGTGAGGGTGAGTTCTCCACTTCTTCACCCTCGCTGTCAGATTCATCACTGTGGAGTGTCATTTGCTGTACTAGTATAATAACTCTATATTATATAATTGTAATTATAATAACCACTGCTATTCCAACTAGAGTGGTTGAAGTGGTCAGTAAGAATACAGGATCCAAATAGACCTTGCTGTATTTGTTTATCAGTGGAAAAGAAGATTATGCACCGTGTTAACAGTTAATGCACTTGGGAGCATACTATGTACATTGTAGTGTGCCTTAACTGCACTGTACTTACTGTATATCTGGCACCTGGTGGAGGTAGAAATCAGAGGATGGGCTCATTGTAAAGCATGGAATGGAATGAGGAATGTTATCTTGCATTACAATGAACCCGGAATGAGGAATGTTATCATGTACTACAATGAACCTGCCCCCCCCGATTTCTGCCTCCACCAGCCTCCAGCCTGTGCTAGAGGACATGCTTCTATTCTCCTATTTCTCTATCAGGGCTGGATGAATGAGATGTTTGAGTACGACCCAGAGAACTACCACCCGTCCCTGACCCACTCTGTGTACGCCATCCTAGAGGGCTCCTGTCTGAGGCTGGACTACCCCCGCAGCAACATCAGCCGCAGGGTGTCCTACGACGACAAACCCCAGGAGGCTGTGGTTGTTAGCTCCCGCTCCTACCAGCTGGCCCACAGCAAGGTCTGTCCCCCACAATGTTTAGCACTAAACGTGATCAAGTTCGATAATGTCATCCAGTGAAATTCATCAAACATTATCAGGTGTTGTAACAATGTTGTAACAATGTTATGACAGGTTTTCATGTTATAGCAGGTGTTATAAAAGGCATTACTATTGTACTACCAGGTGTTCCTGCTGCCCTCTGCACTAGCCCGTAAGAGGTTGTGGAATATCAAATACCCTATCTGCATCGTCCTGGAGGAAGGAGAGAGGGCAATGGAGGAGGGGACAGTGGAGACCCTAGGGGAGGAGCAGGAGCTTGAATCCCCTACCCAAACACACCCCTCCTTCAAACACCCCCCCGCAGTCACACCTGACATCCCAACAACTCTCTACCTCTTCGGCCGGACAGGAAGAGAGAAGGAGGAGTGGTTTCATCACTTCCTGTCCGCTTCCATGGTTACAGAGAGAGGCCAGGAGAGGCCTGGCAGATGTGTGTCCAGACCGGGTAAGAGAAATGTTATTACTACAATAGCAATTGTGGATTATGGATTATATGGTCCAATTCCTTGCATTTCAGTGCTGGGGAAAAAATACTACCTTGATCGCAGGTTACACCAGATGTTCCTGCCTCTGCTAAATCATCACATTAAATATACATTTAGCATAGCACCTCCTCTGTACATTTTAAAATAACGCCATATTTATGATCCTCCCCCCTCCCTCTTGGCAGAGGAGGCAGTGCCAATGGTGCGAGGGGTGAGTGCCTCCGGTTGTGCCCCGGGCAGCAGAGGCTCCAGTCAGGTGGGCAGTACTGAGGAGGACCTCCCCACCACCCCCACTGTCCCCTCCACCCAGACCTCCAGCAGTGCTAAGGGCGCTTCCCTGCTGGACTACCACACCTTCATGGCTCGCCTTCTGGCCACAGAGGAGCCCAACCCCCTGCCCAGTCCAGGCCCCAGCAGCACAGAGACCAGCCCCACCACCGCAGGACAGGTGAGTCATCTGGGTGACTAAAATAAAATGTTGTTGCTGTGAAAGTCATTGGAAACACTGGATATGTATACAGAGACAGGTGCACAATGTATTGGAGGACACTATTCAGCCATTGTTATATAATAAATGGCTAAATATAATGCATATTTAATCTCTTGGTTGTTAATCTCCTGCATCTTATTATGACTCAGGTCTGTATACTTTTTCCCACAGTGCACCTGTGATTTCCCAGACCTCCCGGGAGAGGGACAGACTGCCTGGGTCAACGCCCTGATTGGTCGAATCTTCTGGGACTTCCTCCGTGAGAAATACTGGGCAGATCTGGTCTCCCACAAGATCCAGAAAAAGCTCAGCAAAATTAGAGTGTGTAGAAAAATCCAGTCTAAAATCTATGACTAAAATGAGTTATATAATTAGTTTATACCATTTTGGTTTTTTTATCTCTTTCGACTTTTGAGTAACACTGTTGTCGTTATATGTTTTGTGTGTGTGCAGCTGCCTTACTTTATGAATGAGCTCACTCTGACGGAGCTGGACATGGGCTCCGGTCTGCCCCAAGTGACTGGCACTTCCAGACCAATGGTCAACCACCAGGGTAAGTGCCAAGTGGAGGACACACACACACACACACACACACACACACACACACACACACACACACACACACACACACACACACACACACACACACACACACACACAGTGCAGAGTGCAGAGATGCAGAGAGAGGAGATGGCACATTGCTCATGTGATTATGACTGAGTACTGGGCATCAGATGAGATTATGCTGTTATTATCCTGTTGTAATCTCAGAGGGCAAGGGAGTTGTTATCCCTTGCTGCGAACATGCGCTGAGGCATATTGGTTTGTAGTTTGTGTGTGTGTGTGTGTGTGTGTGTGTGTGTGTGTGTGTGTGTGTGTGTGTGTGTGCGTGTGTGTGTGCGTGTGTGTGTGTGTGTGTTTGTGTGTGTGTTTGTGGCCACATACATAAAGGTGCACTTAACAGTGCTTAGGCAGGATTTGCCCTGTGGCCCTAGGCCTGGGGGCCGGGGGGCTGGATGGCCGTTTCCTCCTCTCTCTGCGCCACAATATGTGCCCCACGTTACGCAACCACACACGTCACATCGATGCCCCTCTAATCGCACATCATCCCATTGACAGATTCGCTGAGCTCCAATCCACAACATGTGTCATCATTCCTCAGGGGAATTATAATCTGTCGTAATTTACCGTAATTTGGCAACCCTTCATAATCACAGCAAATCCTTTTAATCTTCTCCTAAGTATCCCTCCAGATTAGGCTATAGTTTGACACTGTCATTGTCTTTTGCTAATTGGTTCTTTGAGTAGCATGTTCTTGTGGGACGATTTGGGAAGAGTTGCCATAGTGCAGCAGAAACACCAGGGAGAGTAGAAATTGTTAGATCATACTAATTTAGTTTTTGTGTCGGTGCGTGTGGGTATACTGTTGTGAATTATAAATCTATGTTCCCTAAACATTTCCCTTCATGAGACGGCTGTGTTTTTACATCTGCGTCTGGCTGTGTCTGTTGTGTCTAACTGATATCTGGTGTCTATTGTCTCTGACTGGTGTCTGTTGTCTCTGATTGGTGTCTGTTGTCTCTGACTGGTGTCTGTTGTGTCTGGCTGTGTCTGTTGTCTCTGTTGTCTCTGGCTGGTATCTGTTGTCTCTAACTGGTGTCTGTTACTGAGCCTGTGTTGTGTCTGGCTGTGTCTGTGACTGAGTGTGTGTTGTGTCTGGCTGTGTGTGGCATCTAGCCATGTCCCTGACTAAGTATGTTGCGACTGGTGACTGTGTTTGTTGTGCTTGGTTCTGTCTGTGACTGATATATATATGACTACATCGTCTGTATCGACTGTATCGTCTACAGTTTCTGTTGTGTCTGGTTGTGTTTGTTGTGTCTGAATATTATGCACGTTCTGTTTGAATATTAAGCGTGTTGTGCCTGGCTGCGTCTCTTGACTCAGTGTTTGTGTGTTGTTGTTTATCTGTTCTATCTGCAGGCCTTTGGCTGGAGCTGGAAGTGGTCTATACCGGAGCCCTCCAGATGACTTTAGAGACTAAGATGAACCTGTCTAAACTGGGCAAGGAGGGTGGGTTAGACACAGACAGCCTCACTGAAGCAGGAAGTCTGGGGTCAGTCTCATCAAACATCAATATCCCCCCTCATCCCTCAGCCTCCTTCATTAAAAAAAAAAAAGAAAAAAGATTTCCCCGTATCCACAGTACTGGCTAGATTGTACATGATAGAGCTGCACACATTATGTTGATTAGTTGGACGGCCTCCAGATCTTTGTCCTGTCAAATAATGACAGTGTCCTTGTAGATATGAATTCGTCTGCTACTCTGCTACACTGGGTTTTCTTCCCATGCTCATACTGTATATTTCCATTTGATGTCCCTGCTCTACCCTTTGTTTTCTCTCTCTTGTTTCATGTATCTTTTCTCACCATTGACCTTTGACCTCTGTTCTGTCTAGGTCCAGGCCCATCCTCAGTGTTCTGGCTGACAGTGATGAGGAGTCCTCCAGTGCAGGGTCTTCTGATGAGGAGGAAGTACTGCTCTCTGAGCCCCAGGGGCTTGTGGGAGAGAAGGGGACTCCACCTGGAGCTGAGGGGTAATAATGTCCCATCCTTTACAAGCCGAGTGATCTGTAAAATACTCTATAAACACACTGTAAAACACTTCAACAGTGTGTTCTCAGATTAATTTAGCTTACAGTCTAGATTTGATTAAATGTTATTGGGTTGCAGCTTTCATTTGTGGCCAGTTTGACATTTGACCATTCAGTATTAAGTCCAGTCGTGTCTCCTCATGCCAACTCTTCCGCTCCTCCTCCCTCCCCTTTATAGTGCTGCTGCTGGTGGTGGCAGGACTGGGAAGAGGATTTTGAGATTTGTTGACAAAATCGCTAAGTCTAAGTACTTCCAGAAGGCCACCGAAAATGAGTTTATCAAAAAGAAGATTGAAGAGATGTCCAACACTCCCCTGCTGCTGGCCGTGGAGGTCCAGGAGCTTTCAGGGACGCTGGTTGTCAACATCCCGCCCCCACCTACTGACAGAATATGGTACAGACCACTCTCAGTCAGATTTGCTACAAGTTGATCTCCTTTTGACATCACTAAAATGAAATGTATTATGTTTCTGTCTATTATTAGTATTGCAAACTGACTTAAAAATGAAAGTAACTTATGTATGTGTGTGTGTGTGTGTGTGTGTGTGTGTGTGTGTGTGTGTGTGTAGGTACAGCTTCTGTGTGCCCCCAAAGCTGGATCTCCGTGTCAGACCCAAACTAGGAGAGAGGGAGGTGACTTTCTGTCATGTGACTGAGTGGATTGAGAAGAAACTACAGGATGAGTTTCAGGTTAGTCTCTAATTTATTCTAATCTCTCTGTACCTTATCTCCCCCCATCTCTTCCCTTCTCGCCTGTTCCCTTGTAGACCTCAATTTCAAGTTATTATTCAGCCCACTTTGAACATAATCATCTCTCGGTTTCAGAAAGTGTTTGTGTTGCCCAACATGGATGACATCTACCTGCCCCTGATGCATTCTGGTATGGACAGTCAGTGCCCAGCGTCACAGCAGTGCCCGGCTCAGTCATCACACACACGCAACTCCTCCACGGACTCCATAGAGCAGATCTCCCAGGAACATACTCCTGAGTCAGAGTAGTGCCTCCCTGTGGTCCAACCATACATACTATGAAACCTCAAGAGCCCAGAAAGCACAGCTAGCAGTTGTAACCCCAACCCCAATGCCGTGGGATACTGGATGTTACAGAACTACAAGTGATACCTTTTGTCAATGTTTACATGTGAGGAACACTTATGAGATGTGTATTTGCTTGCTGCTTTGATTGTTTACAGTTCAATGTCGTTTTGAGCAGTCTATATTTAATACTTAAAGATGGAAAATCATCATCAAATAAAACCAAGGCACGCATTTTTTCAATGTCATGTTTCTTTAATGTTGACTGAGATTTTGGATTTAATTGTACAGTATGTGCTATTTGGAGGATGTGTTACTCTGCAAATAACTGTGACTTCCCTAACCCTAACCCTAATTTTGAGAACAGTTGTTATTTATTCATGATGAGTTAACTTCCAATCTACTTTTTGCCTCAAATGCAGATATTTTACCCTGATTTTCTGATTATAAAACCATCAATAAGAACACATATGCACTGCAGAATATACAAAAACTTTGTCAATAATATTCACATTTCTTCTCAAACATACTTTTATATGAAAACCATTACCTCATCACAGTTTTATCAATCTTTTATAAAGCCCCACAGCTGCTTCTGCTGCTACATCTGCTGGCGCTGCTCTCCCCTGTCGTCTCCCCCTCTCCCTCCCCTTCCCCTCCCCTTAAAACATAGTTTTATATAAAAAAGTAATTATCTCATAACAATTCGATTAATCTTTTATAAAGCCCAGTTCCCTTTTTAGGAGCTGCTGCTGCTGCTGCTGCTGCTCGCACCGCTCTCCCCTGTGGTCTCCACCTCCCCCTCTACCTCTCCATCCCCCTCCCCTTCTCCTTCCCCCTCTCTCTCCCCTTCCCGGTCCTCCAGATCCTCCATGACCTCCAGGCTCTCGCAGATGAGTGCCACCTGCCTCCTCACGTGTGTCATGGCGGTCTGCATCCTCCTCATCTTCCTGCGGAGGGCACTAGCGATGGCTCTGTGGCTCTGCCTCTGAGCCTCCACCTGCTGCCTCAGCTGCCTGGAACAGCAGTAGGGAAAAGTACCTTGTTAATGCTGATCTAAGGTCCATTTAGCATTTTTACCCCCAAATGGTTAAGTATAGCATAGCAGAGGGTAAAGCTGATCCTAGATCTGATCCTATGGGCAATATCGATCCAGATACCTATGTGTGAGTAGAGTACTGGTGAGAAAACACACACACGCACACACACACACACACACACACACATGCACACACACGCACGCACGCACGCACGCACGCACGCACACACACACACACACACACACACACACACACACACACAATCAAGATTCAGGACACCCCCCATAATGTTTATGGTTCTGTTGTTAAAAGTATATAGCCCAACTTAGCACTCACATGTAGCAGTTGTGCTGGGCCTGGGTGCCCTGGGTGAGCAGGGTGCCACAGCCCATAGCACATAGCTGGCTCCAGTGCTGGCAGTGCTGGGAGTGGGCCTCCAGGTCCTGCCTGGGCACCAGGGACCCACAGCCCTGGTGGGGGCATGGAACACTCTGGAACTGGCAGGAGGAACTGTGGAGAAACTCATCAGAGAGCGGAAAGATGGCAGAGCAGCCCTCATTTTGACACTGTTAGGGAGAGAGTGGAGGCGAGATGGAGGAGAGAGAAAGAGGGGAGAGGATGGAGGTGTGGAGGGAGGATAGGAGAAACAGGATGGTTGGGGTAGGGGAAGAGAGTTTGAGAGAAGAGCATAGTAACTGTCATCAATTGCTTGGATGATTTATGGGGGAAAAAATGATTTTATATGAAAGACAAATTGATGTATGAGATAGGGAAAATGAGTTCCTCCACGCTTGAAAAATCTTTCATACTTTGTGGCCCTCACACCTGGCTACCAAAGTAATAAGTACTCTATTATATACTTTAGAATAGAATAACACGGCTACAGTATGACTCACCTTAATCCTGAGGCGACTGATGGTTTTGCTCAGTTTGTACATGACGAACATACAGCTGGGACTGATGGGCTTCCTGCAGCAGGGACAAGTCTCCTGTCTGAAAGTGAGTGAGGTGGAATACATAAAAGATGGAGTGGCAATATTTTCTTTAGCATATTCTTTCAAATGTGCTCTTTGCTAGGCTATTGTCTAGGGATAAATTAATGGATTAATGACAATAACTGGTTGCATTATAACCCTTGACTATAACAGCATGTTGATACAATGTTGTTACTACAGCAATTACATTGTTACTGCACAGATATAGAGGCAACTTCATGTAAAGTGTTAACCACATCATAAATGGGTTGACCATAACGTAGATTATTGCCTTATCTAACTGTGTTGACATGCAGCAATGTACCTCTTAAGCCACTGTAAGATGCACTTTTTGCAGAAGACATGGTTGCAGGCCACTCTCACAGGACACCTCAGGACAGATCTGCATATGGAACAGATCAGGTCATAGTCTGGGCCGTCAACAAACAGGTCCACATCATAACCCCCGCTCTGAAACAGAACACACTGTGTCGGTCCGAGAAACAATTCAATACAAGGGGATCACATTCAGACTTTTATGAAGTGAAAATCTCAGGAGAGTGGACAGGCTAGATAGATTTAAAAGTTGAAATTGGTTTCATGTCAACAGTACAGTTCATGTTGTCATATTCCATTACTGCCAAACCACAGTTCAATATTACAATAGTTGTAATGAAATAAAGAGAATAAATGGTCAGATTATATGGTTTTCATTCTGTCATCCATACCATACATGCATGTGAAAGGAAATGAAATACCAAAAATACAAAGCAATTTAAGTTTAAGTTTGAATACATTATAATCCATATCTAATCTATACACCAATACAATGCATCATTATATTGAACTTCTTGGTTATACTGATATTTGTTTTACTCACCATATTTCACAAATCTGTTGACAGTCTGTTGATTGTCATGCAGTCACAGTTGCCAGTGAGTTGCCATTTCCCCAGCTCAGTCCTACAGTCCCTTTAGTTAAGACTAGGCCTACATGTCAACATGCCTAACACAACACAACAAATAGCCATGTGTGTGGGCCACAACAATACACTGCTAAAACAACCTGGAAATAAAACTGGGATCATTTGACCCATAATCATTCAGGGGGTCCTGTAGTAAAGATCCATTACGTTCCTTTTCTCTGAAGTTCCAGCATCCACAGACCAGTAGCTACTGGTTTCAAAAAAACTTTGATAACATCCAGAGCAACTGACCAACTGACCAACCACCTGGATGCCTTTTCTCTCTTTTTTTTGGTACTCTCCAGGTTTTACTGCTTTCAAAGGGGGAGTTGCCATGGATACTGAAGCGGTGCTCTCAATGGCCGTGAGCTCTAGAGCTTCCAAACAGCATTCTCTTGGTGCTCTGCCATAGAGAGAGGGCTGTGATGAATGGCTCTTTCAGAAGATAGTGGAGGTTTCTGTTCAGAAAGACTACACTTTCATTTAATAGCATTTTTAGCAATAATAGCCATCTTTAGAAAACAAATAAATAAATAAAAAGTATGTAACTTGATGGGCTATCCAGTACTTTGTAAACCTGGCTAGAAGTTTATAAAAGCCAAGGTTAAGTAAAAGAACAGTGAACAGAAGTTTGCTGCTATATAATAAAGTATAGTATGTGTCCATTTTATGTTTTTCAGTCCCTTAGGAGCCAATCATACTATACTGTAGGGGTTGTTTGAAACTCTTCAGTCAAAGGGAACATCACTTTGGCCTGGGTAAAATATATTAACATAAACCACATTATTTCATAAAGTTACCTGAGTAAAGTGGAGCAGTCCAGCAGCAGAGGGCAGCAGCCCTACAGCAGAGGAATGGTTGTAAGTACTTCTTGATATTGCCATAGGCATACGGTCCTTATTACTTGACATTTACAGATAGCGATAGAGAGGTCTGATTTTCAATGTGTACAAATAAAGATTTCTCTCATTTTATGCATGTAGAATACTGTAACAGGTACTCAACCTAGTATCGAACATTGTAAAAATAGCGCTGCCAATGCATAGCAACACACTTATACTGTAACCCCAAGTTTTACTTCAAAGATGGTTTAATTCAGACTTCTGAATGAATGAATTTGGTTATTTGAGGTCTGGGCATGATCAACAGTGCATCCAATACAATACCACAAAATTGCACATACTCTGTACGTATTCTACAGTATCATAAAAACGAAACAATTCAGTGGGTCATAAAACGTGAGCTTTTCCAGCTCGGAAGTAATGCCTTTATTTCCCTAAAGGATGGATCACACAATCTTTAAGTAGGAAACAGAATCATAAATACAAACAGTTCAGTGGGTCATAAAACGTGAGCTTTTCCAGCTCAGAAGTAATGCCTTTATTTCCCTAAAGGATGCATACAATCATACAATTTCTAAGAAGGACACACTTCCTGGGTTAATATTAACTTTACAACATCACCATCCCTTTATCTTTTAACAAGGTGTACAGTAGATAAGATTTGTGATTGATGCTTCTGTATGTATTTTACTACCATAACAGATATAATAATAATAATAATAATTATTATTATTATTATTATAATTATTATAATAATAATTTTAAAATAATGCATTTTATTTTTCTCAATACTCAAAGACACTATTTAATGGAGAGAACAAGAATAGATAAATAAAAAGTAAAACAAAAGCACAGTCAGTAAAAACAACAGTAAACATAGTTAAAGATTAAAAGCTAGTTTAAAAAGATGGGTTTTGAGGGATCATTTGAAGAAGGAGAGCGTGCTGGATTATTTGATGTGGTTTGGGAGAGTGTTCCAAAGAGTGGGGGCTGCAGTAGAGAAAGTCCGGTCCCCCCAGGTCCGGTGTTTAGTCCCGGAGATGGGGACAAGGAGGTTGGCATCAGATGACCGGAGACTGCGAGTAAATATAAATGAACTACCATCGATATACAGTGGCACAACCGTGTGAATAAAGATAAAGATTAAGATTTCATTTCATTAGATTCTATCGTTCGCAATGGACTGTCATGACCTGATGAACAGAAGAACATAATGTTGTGAATTGTTATGGAAAATACATTCATAGAACTATTTTCAGGTTATACACTTTCATATGACTGATACAACTTGTGTAACTACTGTGATGACATTTTCTCTTGCCACTCCTCTAAAGTTCTATAGCCATTGTTCTGAGAAGCACTGTATGATTTACCATATGAACAGCGGTGATCTCTGAGGGAGTGGTAGGAGAGAGCAATAGTGGGGGGACAGGCGCATCCTGTCGATAGGTATGAAATGTTGAACGGCGATTAATCAATAAGAAAGTCTCCCCATTGTTCATTCTCTCCCGCCCTTTCTCACGTAAGCACAGGCCCATCAGCCGATAGCCTTGGCGACGCCTGTATTATGTTTAAACTGTATAAAAGACGAACCTGATCATTGTCTCTTTAGACTTGTGCTGAACGAACCCCGGTTCTACGCTGGGCTGCTGTTACGCTCTTGTCTCTTGTTTGCAAGCAATAAATACCGGACTCAGATATTGTGGCTACTCAGGACTTGTTTCTTGATTCTTACCTCCGAAGAGCTAAAGTACAGAGTGGTAAATCCTAGACTTCCACCACAGAATGCATCATTGGTCAGGACATACTGTACAGATTGTATTTCAGTCAACAATATTTGCACATGTGTCTACCTTATATGTGTGCCTTTACAGTAAGACACTAATAGCGCTAAGGAATAGCATGTTATCGGTGACCATAAAACAGAGACAGGATGGCTATTTGCAGTATGCTATTTGCAGTTTCAAATCAAATGTGGAACTTTTTCTGGCACATACGGTATATCCAACGTTTCTGCCTGCAAATTATTTCATTTTAACCTTACCCTGAAAAGAGTAACAGTAGTCAGAATCAGCGTCCTCTGAAAACATTCCTAACTGTTGTAACCTTCTCCCACTCTTAGCCAGAGTTCAAAGAACACTCATACGCCTTATCTTTCCTGTTTCCGATGTGTTACTGTATATTACGACACCTTAACATCTATTCCCAGCATCATCAAGGTGTGTTATTAGTTATCTTCGTTGTGTTTGCATATGGAGTCAGTCATCATAATAAATATTTTATGAGTGACAGTACAAAGGCACTCCTATGGCAAACCAGTTTACTAGTAACGGTATTTACAGTATAAGGCAATCTGGGGAAGTGTTGATAGGCAGCATCTTACAGTAAGCTCTTACAGGACACATAGGAACGCCCTTTCTACTCTTTTCTTTCTCCTTCATCAATCTGAAGATACAATAGCTACAGTCGCACTCTGGGACCATATATACTGAAAAATATATGCACTCACTGCAATGTAAGTCGCTTTAAGCGTCAGCTAAATGGCATATATTATTATATTATTATTATTATTATTATTATTATTATTATTATTATTATTATTATATTATATCCATGTCTCTTTATCAACCGACATCCTCATTAGGTCTGATTAGGTAACTAAGGAAGGGTTTGTAATTTCCAGTTCAGCATTCTATGTCACAGTTTGACTACCAACTAGTCTACTGTCGATAAACAAGCATGTTTGATACCATTCCTGATTCCATTCCATGCATTACAACGAGCCCGTCCTTCAATGTCCACCTCCACCAGCCTCCCCTGCTGTATTGGTTGCCAAATGAATGGGCTAACAACTGCTGTCTCTGTTCATTTGTTTTGCAGTACGTCATTGACCGTCTATGCCAATGATGCAAGAACATTACGAGAGCAGGACTTTCTTGTAGATCCACTCTCAAGGTTAGGTGATACATCTAAAGTTGTTAAGACAAAAGAAAAACTACATTCTTATTGTCAAAAGGTATTGTGTCAAGGCAGTGTCTTATGCAATCCTTTCCCTTTGTCTATTCATTGTACAGAGGAACTGGAAGTCATCTCCTCATTGAAATAAACAGTTTGGACACATATAGGTTATTGCTTAATTATTGATAATCTCCACCTTCTTTTTCTTCTTTCTCCTTTTCTCATGACTTGTTCTCATCTCTTTCTTTCAATTTGTGGATTTGTTGTAGGCTATCTGTCTCGCTTGTGTTAATTTGCAGGCATCTGTTTGCATTATGTCTTCACATGCAACTGGTAGTGAACAGTGTGTGTGTGTGTGTGTGTGTGTGTGTGTGTGTGTGTGTGTGTGTGTGTGTGTGTATAGTTGTGTGCGCACGTGTGTGTGAAAGAATTGGATGGAGGGGGAGGGGTGACAAGCTGTTCACAGTTTATTTGTCAGCTAATGGATTCTAGAGAGAGTTTATTACTGTAACTGTTAGGGTTGACAGGTAGTGTGATGGAACCAAGTGCGGAGAGATACTCAGACACAGCGTAAGTACTTGAAACGGGGGTTTTAATACAAAAGAGGGGAATGGGGTACAAAGCAACACGGGGACCAAACGGCAAAACAAAGGTGGAGAAAACAAGCTCCACTAAAATGAGGTACACACTTAACAAGTGGAATAATACGGGGTACGGGGTTATCACGGGGACTGACGATACGGACAGGCAGACAGGGTACTCACAACAGACAGGGAGAATCTCGGACGAAGACATGGGGAACACACAGGCTAGTTATACAAACAGGGGACAGAACACAAAGGTGATATGTTTCAGGGTAGATTGGGAGGCACTGACCCATATAGCAGGTCTAGCGGGTCTGGATCTGTTCCTGCTGGAGGACCAGGCGAGCCCTGGAGGCCAAGGCAGCTTTGCGTGTCATGGTGGTACATCGGGTCAGGATCTCCTGGGCCCGGGGTCGCGGGGGCACCCTGGGGGCAGTGGTGGCCATCTTACAGGAGCCCTGAGAGTTGGAGCTGGAGGAGGAGAGGCTCTCATCAGTGCTGCTGTGGCCGCTGTCGCTTTCTTCGAGCTGGGTTGAGGACCTGGGGTGGCCTGGGGGGCTCTGGGCCTCCTCTCTGCTAGAGGACGAAGAGGAGGGCCTGCTCTGGGCCAGAGATTCAATGCCTGAGGAGCTCTCAGAGAAGAAGCTGAAGTCTAAATTGGAGTCGGACTCGGTGCTGGTTCCGCTGAGGCTGCTCTTGCGGCTGTCTGACAGGTGTGGGTACTTTCTGTGTGTCTCTCTCTGGGTCGGGCCAGCAGGAACGGGACAGGTCTTAGACAGAATGTCCAGAGAGCGTGCCTTCTGTAGGCGGGCTGCCATGTATGGTTCACCCCTTGGTTGCTGCAGGCTGCTGTCCTCATACAGGGTGGGCAGGTAGAGATTGCCAGATTGGGTTCCCCCAGTTGCCAGGTTGAGAGAGGAGCTGTGCAGCTTCCTCTGCAGGGTATGAAGGCCAGTGCATGGATTGTTGTAGGGCAGCAAATACATGGATGGAGCATAGCCTGCCTTGCCATTGTACCTGAAGGGGACATATGCCAAGGGTAAAATAGGTTATTTTCATTCAAGGGACATTTTGAGTCCAAGGCTCTAAGCTACATCTTTGTTGGTCTCATCTGCCATCACTGGTCACCATCAATCATCATTTGTCAAGTGGAACCATCATGCAGAAAAACGCTCTTAAATAACCACTGGATTGTCTGCTGTACTACTGTCTGTGTATATGTCTGTATTGATTGTCTATGTTAATGTTATTGTCTTGTTAATGGTTGTGATATGACACTTGATCTGAGCTTTATAACATGCTGTACTGAAAGCAAATTCCACCAACCTTGATTGTGTGGTCCTTAATAAATGATTTGATTTGATTAAACCTAGTTAACAGCTCCAGGCAGCTGTCTATCTCACAAAGACAATGTGTTGCGTCTGAGACAAAAATTCCAGACAGGATAAAATACCTGATGAGCCACCAGCCGTCGTCTGACTTGCGGAGCAGCTCCACCACAGCACCGATGGGAACAGATACCTCGTCACATTTCTTAGTGGAGTAGCTTCTCACTGCACAATACAAGGCGTCTGAGGGCCAAACCAGGAATGGGGTTAGACGAGCATCACAGCATCGAGCATCACAGAGATTCCTGTTATTGACTCAACCAGCACAATCTAAACGTGTGCCATAGGGGTGCCTTTTTTTCAGTAAATTGAAATACAGAAATACCTCATGTACAAGTATTCAGAGCCTTTGCTACAACACTCTAAAATGCAAAAATGTCATCAACAAATCACTCAATAAGTTGAATTGATGCAAGGATAATAGTTCATGTAATTTTGGAATTAATATCTTTGTTTTTATAGGGTCTCTGATTCGCATAGGAATCAATTACACACTGTGTGGATCAGGTTGTCATTACAAACTGAGCAAATGGAGAGGAACAAAACTGCTCAGGAATGCAACCCTGAGGCCTGGGGAGACTTGCAAAAATCTACAAGGTTGAATGGTGGAGAGGAAAAAGCACAGTCGATGGGACAACATCACTCTACAAAATTGGTCTATAACCAAGTGATACAAAAAAAATCCCTTAATGGAAAATAGTCTATCTCATATCCATAATTGTGTTTGCAACAATGAAATTGTTGTGGCTGGAAATGTGTTTGGTGCAAATCCGCACCATCTCTCGTGTGAAGAATAGTGGTAGCTGCATCAAGTTATGGGTATGTTTGTCACTGGCAGGGCCTGGGGAGTTTGTCAGGATCAAGAGAAAATATTATTTATTTGCTGAGTTGGTAGTGACATCCTAATCCTACAGTGTGTAATTGATTCCTATGCAAATCAGGGACCCTATAAAAACAAAGATATTAATTCCGAAATGACATGAACTATTATCCTTGCATTAAGATGGACTCAATTCAACTTATTGAGTGATTTGTTGATGACATTTTAGCATTTTAGCTAATTTTAAGAGTGTCATAGCAAAGAGTCTGAATACTTATGTACATGAGGTATTTCTGTATTTCAATTTTAATAGATTTACTGGAATTACTAAAAATGTGTTTTCGCTTTGTCATTCTGGGGTATTGTGTGTGGATTGATGGCAAATTCTTGAGTCTATAACACAACAAATTGTGGAAAAAGTGAAGGGGTCTGAATACTTTCCGAAGGCACTGTACTGGGGAAGCTACAGTATGGCAAGTAATGAGGGATATTTTCCCAGCTCAGGACTGCCATCTAGTGTTCGGTAGGCTGTAATGAATTGGCAAGGGGCAATGTAATAGACTGTATAATCATACTCTATGGTAATACTTCATACAACACGCCAAAACATTATGTAAAGCACCACATTAAATCCAATTACTGGGATTAGCTAAATGGAGATTGAGGCCTACACTTAAACTGTACATACAGGTATCTTACCCCCAAGGGGAATTCCACCCAAGTAATTTTCATCTTCCTCTTCCTCACACATCTCCAGGTAAGGGGCAGGGAACCAGGCCAGGTGTTTCTCTGCATTCTCTACCAGCCACCAGCCACCAGGGTCTTTGATGAGCACCTCCAGCTTCTCATCCAGGGCCACCTTAAAGGGTCTGTTCTTGGTGTCCTTGGTCTCGTAGGGGGCCATACAGCGGTACGTCTGGGTAACAAACGGGTGTGTCACATTGCCCATGCTCAGACGATGTCTACTCATGTCCACCGACTCCCCCGGCAGGTCGTCTGAGGGCAGGATCATGATGCTGTGGAGAGGAGACAGACATGAGAAATAAACGTTACTCTTTATCACCTTCAGACAAAGAACAGTGTGTTTGTGTGTGTGTGTGTGGGCGGGGTGGGGGTGGGGAGGGACATTTGCTGCAGACATGATCAGGTGAAGCTGTAGCCTACCTGTTCTTAGCGAAGTCTGACTTCAGGTCATGGTCTTTGGGCATGAAGAATTGAATGACCTCGGAACTCCGGGTCACTATGGAGTCACATCTCAGCAGCTCAACGCAGTAGTTCTCAAGGAACCTCATGCGACAGATGGATTTACTGAGGCCCTTCTTCTGGAGGTTTGTCTTCCTTGCTCTGGCTGAGGTTTAAAGAATCAACTTGATGAAGACATACAGTGATAAGGAGAGCTGACTCGATCACTATAGTCTATTCATTGGACACAGACAGCCACTAGATTTGAGCTGATTAGGTATGCATTGGGAGGTGGAATACTGTACCGCTGAATTTGGGAATCACTCTGTCTCTTCTCCGAAAAGGGTTTTCAAGTGGGAACCTCCTTTTCAATTGCCTCTGTTGAAATACATTGAGGAATAGTAGTTTTTAACAACAAACACAAAATACTGAATTGACAATTATTATCAATCTGATAAAATATTTATCAATAATCTTAGATTTGTTTGGGTGTGTATAAGATATATTACTCACATGGAATTTTTTGAAGTCCTGGAATGATCTGTACACAATCACTTCATTCTCATCTGACCAAAATACAGAGATCATGAACATCTGTCGGGAAAAAATAAATACAAACATTATTATTATTATTATTATTATTATTATTATTATTATTATTATTATTATTATTACTTTACTTTACTTTAAATAGCCTACATCGAAACCACTTTATACAAACTTGGGACACAAATCTAGAGTATCTGCATGATAACGGGAGAAGTGACACCACGGACACGACGCTTGAGCAAGCTCCGATGAAAAGCTCAAATCCAGTCCATTCTAGACCAGTTCAGCGTAAACACGTCAGTAATACTATTTCGAGCGACTGGTTGAGGCATTAAACGAATCAAACGAAGTCAACCAGCTAGATAGGATAATAACAAATGTTTGTTATATGAATTACCGTTAAAGAGGTACAGAAATGCACTTAATAAGGTTTACACATGTTGTCAATAAGTTAACAGACGACCCCAAGCTTGACTTTTGTTGCCTTTCGTAATTCGTACACGGCTAATAACATATTTCTCATTCTAATGGTTTACCTTTATTTTGGATGCATCTCTGTGCACCACTCCAATAATGCGTGCACTAACAGCGTAGCGCTGCTGGTCACTCATCGCTGACTTCGTCTGTTCTCTTCTTATTATCTCACTTTTACCTGCCTCTTGCTCTGACACTGTATCAGTACCGTGCATTGATGACAGGTACAGTGAGTACTGTCTGTAAATACACTTTGGGAGAAGGCGGAGTCGGAGTTTCCAGAAGAGATGGAGTCGAAGTTCCCAGACGTGATGCAGTCGCACGTGAATTGAGGGGATAGATGCTGCGCCTTGCCGTAATGCACGTGTTCTATTGAACGGCAGGCGTCACCCACACTGTTAACCATTGTTATCTACAAGAGATTGAAACCTACTTGTAAATTATATAACCTGGCATTGCACAGCATTGCATGGTGTGTTGATGCAAGCTTGGTTAAACACTTGTCGATTGATTCGTGTTATTCTTCTTTTTAAATCAAAAACATTTATTCACATCTGAAATAAATAGCAATCATTCAACTACCTAGGGCATAAGAGAATCAATCAATCAACCAACCAATCAATTGGTTATTATTTGTATAACACAATTCAAATGGATGGGTGGATAAAATTAGTTCATAAACAAATAAATAAAAAAAGATGACTAATAACTCAAACTAAAACTAAAAGCGTGCTATGTAAAAGCAAGGGTAAAAAGTAAAGTTTTAAGATGTATATCAGAAATGTCCATAGCATCTCTCTGGCAGACTGTTCCACAAGTTGGGGCCATAATAACAGGGTATCAGATTCTGCTGGCTGCTTACCAGGGGAGGCTGGTGGAGGCGATGTGATGAACTGGTGCATACCTAAAAAGCATATCTGATCAATACTACATGGTGCAAAGCCATGTAGCGATTTGTAAACAAATAAAATAATCTTAAAATCGATTCAGACTTCAGCCCAATTTCTTTTTTTTTGGTAGACAGTAGAGCATTACTGTAGTTAGTTCTGCAAGTAATAAAAGCATGCATAAAAGCAAGCTCAAACCCAAACCCTGAGAGAGAAACTGCCCTCTGGCAATGTTCCTCAAGTGGCTCAAAGAGTAAAGAGTGGGTGGGGCGGCAGGTAGCCTGGAGGGATCTGGATGTGAGCTGGTGACTGGAGGGATCTGGATGTGAGCTGGTGACTGGAGGGATCTGGATGTGAGCTGGTGACTGGAGGGTTGCTGGCAGCATATCCAGGTCCCTACCACTGCCGTTGTGCCCTTGAGCAAGGCACTTAACCCCGAATTGCTCCAGGGGCGCTGACTTGGCTGACCCTGTGCCCAGAGCCCAGCGCTCTGTTCTCCATTGGGGGGGTGTGCACGTGTGTTGTCTCGGAGGGGGTGTGTGCAAAAAGACCCATTCCAATAATTGATGTGAATTGATTGCATGGCAAATAAACAGTATTTCTTTCTTTCTTTCTTTCTGTCTTTCTAAAGAGTAAATAAATAATAATAAAAAAATCTCAAATGAGTATTCAGAATGGCATCATCCACTGTTGTGGCCGATCCACTCTAATATTTGGGACCTCTTTTCAACAAGCCTAATCTGTTTAGCTTCACAAGCCAGAGACCTTTGGCACGGGGTCTATTTCTCGGACTCCTAATGAAATCCTGCCTGCACGTGCAATCACTTCAGACCCATCACCCACATGTAATTTCCCCACACATGTCCTGATGGGGGCAGGGTAGAGGGGCCTGGGCGAGAGGAGGGGGCGGTCACAGGTGGCTCTTCAAAGTGAGGGTGGTGAGAGGGAGCTGGCGGAGGGGGTTATCCGGCACGGCGATCTGAGGGGCGCGGGGGCTCTGCACTCGTCTGAAGGGGTGCCAGAACTCTACCACAACCCTGTAGTAAAGGTCAGGGCTGTCCAGGGCCTGAGTGGACGTCAGCACCTGGACTAAACTCTGCATGTGCCTGGACACAAGGAGGATGACTGTGTGTTTTGGAAGCATTCACCGCCTTGTACACATGCATGCACGTGGGCACGCACGCACGCACGCACACACACACAACCTGACCAGCTGTATCACTGCCTGGTATGGCAGCTGCTCTGTCCTAGACCGTGAGGCTCAATAGAGGGTGTGGTGAAAACAGCTCAGTCCATCATGGGCCCCAAGATTCCAGCCATGCAGGAGAAAGGCCAGGAGTATCCAGACCTGGTCCAACAGGCTCCGGAACAGTTCCAACCCACAGACCAACTTGATTGGTCTGATTAGCCTGTTTCCTAACAGTTTAAATGTTTCTCATGTTAATCTGTTAATGTTAATCTTTTGGCCTGTTTGACCATGAATACGTCCATTGACAAACAGCTGTTTTTGATGTCGATACAGTTTTACAGTTTGCAGCAAATTGAGGGTGTTACAAACAAATTGGGAAGGAGTCAGAAGCCAACATATATAGGTTTAGTCCAACCAGGAAATTGATTTATAAAATTATGCCTTTTACTGTAACCATCTGAAGGCTTTATGTTGAGGAAACAGATGTTATTTTCCCGTCCATGTACACCCTTTGCTTCACGTTTACAGGAAAACATTGGTATAGTACCTTCACAGGGAGGTTATTTCACTATGGGTCTTGAAACATTAATTGTTTGTATCACTGTAAATCGTGGATATGAAAACATTTATGTCACACTGTTATATTACATTTATGACACACTATAACATGCTATAAAAGCATACAATATCAAGTAATTTCATTAAACATGAATGAAAGAATTGAAAGAATGTCGCTTTTTCCATAAACTTGCACTACAGTATTAGTACAGTATACAGTATTCTCTAAATGTAGAACATTAGGATATGGTAAATCACCAAAGACTGAGATAAAAGGGTTGCATAAACAGGGTTTCCCTCACACATTTTGTTCTGCTGTTCTCTTGTGGTCAATTGAAAAATAGAAACACCTTTGGTTAAACTAAGCTTTGGTTAAGCTAAGCTTGTTGTAAACAACAAACAGGGTAAACAACACCAGAGTAGTAATGGGTTGGAGCAGTGAGCTAAAGATGACTCACAAAAATGCATTCTTGAATGATACCAATTACGTCTGCAAGGCTGAGACATGTTCATGAATGGCCTAGTGTCAAGCTACAGTAGTATTTTTTTTAATTCAGTAGCTCTTATTCAGTTCATAAATAGCCATCATCCTCAGTGTGTTTGCGATGGATGATTATACAGTATAGGTACAGATTATACAGTCAATCAAAGAAAGACACAAGAACGGGTGTTTTGATATGATTTACTCCATTCCTCACAGCCAGTCAGGACACACCCCCACAGCTGTTTGTCCAGTATCACACACTTACTGGTATAATACATTTTGATAAGCTTTAAAAAGATGGCACCATTGCATGGAAAGGGCAAATGTCAGGGGGGAGTGCTTTAAAAGGCGATAAGACAAAAATACTTCCTTTAATGATAATAAAGATAGACATTTTAATACTATTATGATAGAATAAATCTTGTTTCTGAAAACTAGAGCTTGATGGTTGAAGACTGCTACTTTGACAATGTTGCATAGTTATAGATGAGAGGGAACCCGAGAGAAACTTAGGCTGTTTGAAAGACAGAAAGGAAAGAGAATGTGAGTGTAAAATACTGACTTTATGGGCTAGTAACATGATCAGATCCACCTGTGTGCAAATGAAACCAACAATACAAGACCCACAAGCAATTAACCATACCACCCAGTCTTTTCCATAGAGCTCCATAGATATTAGCAACATTGCTCTGAAGCCTTGAGTCACTGAAGAGGTAACTTGCAAAATCTCTTTGCAGGCAATAAGAAAGAGCGTAGCTTTGAAAGAAATTAAAAATGCTGTCATTCAGCCATGAAGTCGTTAAAGCTCCAATCCAATGCACCCAAGCTTTGTTAAAACTTCTAAGACCTTCATTTCACATGCTGCATTGTTCAGCTTCAACAGAGATCCAACAGGTGATTGGAATACATCTTCAGAAGAATCATTCTGTCCATGTTCAAAGTCTGTCCTCAGCTTGAACAGAATCAAAACATCCCCCCCCCCCCCCCCCAGTAGTCGAAGGGTATCCTCAACTTTACTTATAAAGTGGCTCAAAATACAAAGCAGCAGAGCGAGAGAAAATTAGCTTAAAAACCAGACATTAAAACATATAGAGAACGTATAAAGCATCACACACTGCTGTTGCCTAATCCCCGATGATTGAAGCTCCATTCTGGGAGCAGTCCATTCCCTAGGTCGGTCGATCCATCCATTGATCCTTCCATCCATCCACTTTCATCTGTTAAATCTCCTGTCCAACAGACCTCTCTCCATCTCTCCGTCCTTTGTTCCTTCTTTCTGGACCAATCTTTGACAGGGACATCCTTTGCATGATAACACAGTTGCCCCCCACACTCCCCTTTCTCAGTAGCATCTGCAGGCCTCTGCTCTGGCATAAGTCCTTCTCTACCAACAGAGCCACAATGCCAGGGTCACCGAAACTCATATATGGCTGCGCTGTGTTCCGGAACATGGGTGAGATTCAGGGACTGGTACCTGTGAGGGGGAGGTCAACGTGTTAGCAAGGAAACGAGAGGTAGCAGGGAGGAGAAATGCACAGTTGAGCAATTCTTCCTAACTTGGCTGAAAACATTCATTGCACCCTATGCATTGGGATGTGGACTACATTCTGACCCTGATAAGAGCACATAAGTATTCATTTTGAGCGAAAAAAGCATCTATCAATTAAACCAGTCACAACACAGCCATTAACAACAGAGAATATGTTGTCTATATGTTGTCTCCTTTTACCATTCAGAGAACCTGTGGTAGTAGTACCCCTCTATGGTTGCTGTGGATTTCTGGAAGCAGATGTAGTAAAAGCCAGCAAAGGAAGCACCGCTGATGTCTTTAATAGTGTGATCTGGAACCAGGAACTGCTCCTACAGGTACACAGCGGGAAGTGAAGAATTAGAACAGTACTGCCATTGTTGTAAAATAACAACAGCAATGTTATTTGGTTGGTCCAGATTTTCACTGGAAAAGTTGGCTAATATTAGAACAGTCCTGAGGAGACACTTGGTCGAGCTGAGGCTTACCTTCCACCTCATGAAGATGTAATCAGAGTTCTTCAGCTCTTCATAATCAAAATCATCAGAGTTGAACGTCTTTGCATACTGGTAAAAGGCCTGGAACTGGCCCTGCAATCAGAATATAGAACAGACTTCATGAGGGACACTAGCGAGGTCTCACAATAAATGCAAAGTGCATTTAATGAAGGCGCACATCTCTTACCCAGTGCTTGCGATCCACATCCTCATCAGCATCCCACTTCCTAGTCAGAAATGGACGCTTTCTACTGATGATCTCTCCAGCGAAGAACGTAGTAAGCGTTGGGTACTCCTTTATAACCAAACAGAAAAATACATCTACATTTTGGTCTACAAGTGTGATGAAAAGTAGCTCTTGAAAATGTTTCCCTGTGAACCTCTTTGGCACAGCCAAGCAAGCTCTCTCTCACCTCTGTCAAACCTTTAATCTTCAAGTATCCACATAAGTATGAATCTTCCATGGTGACATGCTGAAAGGAAAAAGAACAGCTCAAACACAAGACTTGATAACATGGCAAAGGGGACAGCATGTCAATGCTCACCCCATATGAGTGAGGTATTATAGGTATACCTAGGCTAGTTCATTGATGTCATGTCAGACAAAGCAGGTGACTAAGTGCAACTCTACCAGCTGGATATGTATGCTATAGGCTATAGCCCACACCACAGTATACGTACTACCAGTCACACTGTTACTTGCTGTATGTGACTGTGTTACTGCATTTCAAATTCCTTATTTGTGTATGTGACTAAAATCTATTGGTTTCATGCATCTATGCAAGAGGGCCGAGCCTCAGATAACGATTACACTATTTACCAACCAGCTGCCAACACAGAGCTCAGTAATTTTCCAGTACGTTGTCAATCAGTGCATGTTTTACATGTCAGCAAATCCAAATCACTCGTCAGCTGACTAAATGCAACTTCCAAGTCTCATTCAATCTCACCTGCAAAACGACCTCAACATCGTAGGAGTTGCCTTTGCTCTTCTGGTGTCCTCGAAACTTGGAACCGCTGTACAAAAGCGAAGTGACAACCCCAGGCTGGTGGGTGTTGATCGGGGGAGGCGGGATAAGCGAGGCCGCGGACGCGAAGGCCATGGGGGTGTTACTGAGGTATTTAGCGGGGACAGGCATGGTTCTCGTATCGCGGGGCTGTCACCGACCGCGGTCAGTGGCTGTCCTGGCGATAGATGTGGGAAGGGGGTTACGGAGAGCACGAATGAGGCGGCTCACCTACATTCAAATCCCTCCAAATCTGCAAATACTTCAGTTACCACCAAGCTCCCATAAAAGTAAGAGGACTTCGACGCGGCGCCATACGGCAGCAGCATCCACCTCCCTCATTAACCAAAGGATTTAAGTGGTCTAAAAGCTCGTTGTTCATTGGCTTATTGAGCGAAATGCTTCTTGGGATCTGCGAGGATGTAGTTTTGCTATTTTGTGACACTGCGTTGTTTCGAGCTGATCGGTAGCACGTATGAAACTACATTTCCCATAGAATTGGATCTAATGCCAAACATGCCATCCGTCAAACACGGAAGGTCACACTCATGGTTATGTTTGGAGTAAAGAAACTATACAGGGTGAGTAGTAAAAGTCCAAACGTGATTTTCCAGATGGTTATTTGATAGGGTTAAGATCTGTAGTCAACCATTAACCACACAACGAGCATACATAGTAACGCGATAAAGACAAGGACGTCTGGCAGTCGTAGATCTAGCTAGAAGGTAGCTACCAGCACAATTTCATAGCACCACTTCATCTGCGGGAACTCAGTTCTAGATAACTGACGCGATGCTGCGGAATCTTGTAAGGTTGCACAGTCGTTTGGGCCATGCACCTTCGACCCACACAGTGTTTCCAAGAAGACGTCAAGCTCTGCCCCCCCTCTCAGTGAACTCCAAGACCTACTCCAGCGCCACAGTTGGTAAGCTGCTGATTGTGTCCACTTTGGTAGATGAATACCGTACTCTCATTTCATCAGAACTTATGCTGGCAATATGCACAATTTACTGCACAGTTTCTGCAATGTTGAATCTCTTTTTCTATCAACAGAAAGAAGGAAATTCTACCAGGACGTCAGCTTATCCCATGGAGATGGTAAGAATGGTGACTTATGAATGGACTAGGAGTCAGAAAGTGTGTATTCTTCCTTGATAGATCATTAAACAGTACTTGTGGAGTGAAGTTAGGACACTTACAGTGCCATTCATGCAGGTGGCTTGTTTGAGATCAATCTCGACCGGCGGAAACTAAAGACACCGGGAGGGAAACTGTTCACTGTCCCAAATGAAGCTCTCGCCATTGCCGTAGCAACAGAATGGGATTCTCAGAGGGACACACTCAAGTTCTACACCATGCACTTGGTACCACCTTGGATTCTGTCTTCTTTGAATGTGCATGGTTGTATTTGTTTCCATGTATGTGTTTACTGACTTGCGTCATTTCTCTCCTCTTCTAGACCACTCTCTGCAACACAGCCATAGATAACCCAACAGAGCGTGACAAAGACCAAATGATTACTGCAGCTCTTAAGTTCCTGGAGACTGACACTGTCTGGTATGCAACTCATTTAGAAATGTAGGAATGTTTTATTGTGGACATTGTAACCATGTGTAGTTATGTTTTCTTCCTTCAGTTACAGAGTTGAGGATCCCCCAGCTCTAGTTGAACTTCAGCAGAATACGTGGGACCCAGTGTTGCAGTGGATTGAAAATAGGTTTGTCTCACATTTGAGTTGATTTTACTGTACATAAATGTACATTATTCACATGCCCTCTCAGCCAAGAAGGGGAACATATCTTGAAGTGTTGTCTATTACATTGTTTAATCTTTCTAGATATGACGTTGTCATCGGCTCTTCTGCCAATATTCTGGGGCCGGAGATCCCAAAGGCAACAATGGATACTTTCCGCCAGCACCTGGGCTCCTACAGCTTTTGGTCCCTGACAGGTATATCAAAGAAAAAAATGCATTCTGTAAAGCCCCATCTTTTATTAAAGATTTTTTATTTTTTTTAAGAGGGCAGCAAAGCTCAAAACTACATGCTTCACCTTTAAAAAATACTACTTATTTATGGAGTCATATGGATGTCATTCATTCATTCAGCACTAGATTGAGAAAGAATCTGAGGATAAATGTCTCTAATGTATGTCTGTAGTTTATGTTCTGGATGTGTCCCATCTGTAGGGCTTGAGTATGTGATCACCCAGCTGAAGTCAGTGGTTCTGGCTTTGGGGCTGATCGACAGACACCTGACAGTTGAGCAGGCTGTGCTGCTGTCCCGACTGGAGGAGGAATACCAGGTACTGTATGATAGAGTCTTTATGTTATGTCACACAGAACATTACTCAGAGAGTTTACAAAATGATTTCTTAGTCATGTCAACATGTACAGCTATCTACTACAGCATGTGGCCCTTCTTAAAAGTGTAAAATTGACAAGATGTTTGTTCTTTTGCCTCTCTGTCTGTACATATCTCTCCCCGTCTCTTATTGTCTCTTCCCTTTCTCTCTTTCTCTCTCTCTCTCCACAGATTGGGCACTGGGGAAATGTAGAGTGGGCTCATGACTATGACATGTTCGAGTTGCGAGCACGTACAGCTGCAGGAGCTCTGTTTGTGCATCTGTGCTCCGAGAGTCAAACGGTCAAACGCAAACTCCTACAGGACTGAAGAGGCCTCAGGGATTCCTAGAGCCGAAAACACAAATACAGGACTATCTGAGAACATACAACAAAGGCAGTGCTTTTGCTCTGACTAGAAAGTGATATTGCTTCTGGGGACTTGAATTTATCTCCTGTTTTGTCCTCTGGAAGAAAAAGTCCCAGTATATTTGATATGTCCTGATCAGTGACAGCTGTACTGACTATCTGCGGCTTATAAAATGTCTGTGTCATTTCACCTCAGTTAAACAGAAACTGTCACTCTCCTCTGCCACAATCCCTTGCAGTAAGGTTCTGTTCTGTACAGTGCTGCCAAGTAACAGCCAAGTATGATATGAATCTCTTCACCAGTTTGCGGTTTGAATCAGTTCTCAGTCATCAGTGACTTTTGGAAACATTGCATGTTTCCATGGAAACAGTGACTGTTGTTCCTTCGGGGTAGGAATGTTAATTCCTTGTGCCCTCTGTCTCAGTCCGGATGTCTCCCTCCACTGCATTATGGTGTAAACCATTTGTACAAAGTTGCCTGTGTTTTTCTGTTTGGACAGTAACAATTTAGTAAATCCATTGTGTCAAACTGACTACAGAGTGCATCTTATTTATTAAAGTACACCTGTTTTTAACCAGACTAACCCTATGTAGCTTTATAAGGTTGACCTTCTCTGCTTCCTGACTTGTTTATAGTTTGTTTTGTAAACATCAATTGTGTCTCAAGTGTGTTGCATTTGACAATGTACACTGCACAGATTATAGCATAATATCAAACATTTCAATATGCCAAAATACATTTATTTTATTTTATTTTTTTGTGTTAACTTTGAATATTGATTATTTATTGAGACATTTTTTACTACGAATAATTGATTTAGTCTAGTAGACATTTTCCCTGTATCCTACAGTTTTAGATTTATTAATGCAGCACTTGATGTCGTTTGTTTACAATGGTCAGAAACCCAATGATGGACAACTGTATATGCCCAATCACATTCACAAGTAGGATGCTTCTACCAATGAATTTGCTCGATGGGCGAGGCTTACTTCGCCTTTCCCATGAACTGTGACTTCGTATAAATTGTTTGTTGTCGATCAAGATGGAGTTCCTTTTGGGAAATCCATACAGTACCCCAGTGGGGCATTGCATCGGTATGTATTTAAAAAATATTTTTTTGATCTACAGAAATCATAAGGTTACAGTATTGTACATTGGTTGCCGGGACAATTGACATATAGCAGGTTCTTTAATAAGATCTATTAGCTTTCTTACGTTAGCTAGCTAGTTGGCTTGCTAGCTTCAGATATATTTGTAAAATAACTGGCAACATAGTGAATGCATAGGATGTGTAATGTCATCAATGCATGAAAACAACTGCTGTGTAATTATTGCCTCTGTCAGTTCATTGTCTTATTGCTAGCTTTCTCGCTAGCCACTGAGTTTACGTTAACAAGCTAGATTGCTAGCTATGTAACAAGCCAGTTAGCTGCCTAGCTAGCTAAAGTTGTTGTCTTGTCACCTAACGTTAACAATGGAGATGTGGTTGCTAAAGTTACCTATGATTACTACGCATTTCGGTAGTCCTGAACCAGCTGAGGTGCACACACATTTGGCAGGCTGTCTCCTAGCCCATGATGTACCAGCTAGCGTACACACTGCTGTGTGCCATTTACTGTTCGATTTGCAGTGAATAATACATAGATAATACACACAAGACAGTCCGATTAATAGTACAACGCCGAATCATGAATCGTGTTAACCGCTCTCAACGCTGGTTCGATATTGACTTGTGTTGTGTTTCTCTCTGTTGCACACTTTTACCAGCTACTGACTGTTATTTACTGTCCCATTTAGAGAGGGCTACTGATGGCTCCCTTCAAAGTGAAGACTGGGCCCTCAACATGGAGATATGTGACATAATCAATGAAACAGAAGATGGGTGAGCAAAGGATTGATGTATAGAACCTAGAAGCCCAAACCCTCGAGGCTTTGTCCTTACTAGTGACTTCTATGATGTGAACATGGCTTTCTTGCTGAAAGGTCATCCTCTTTGCCATGCCTCTTATCTAAGACTTATCAGAACAGTAATGGACCTGAGGATGGATTAGATCCAAGCTCTGCTTTATTATCTAACTGGTCCATTAACCTTGTTTGTCAAAGTGTTTGAAGTCCATCTCCTGTTTGTTATGTGGGTGGGACTTGGGGCAGGTGGAATTGCCCCAGCAGACCTATGCAAGCATTGACTGTCAAGGGATTCATGCACAATCAATCGATTACATTTGATGCATGCATTGTTAGTATACACCTCAACCCTGCAATTTCCTTCCTTGAAATGTAGTACAGGTAGCCTCTCATCATTGCCAAACATCCCCTCCATGTCCCCTGCCCAACTAACCCTGTACTGCTGTGTCTACAGGCCCAAGGATGCTATGAGAGCTGTGAAGAAGAGGCTGAATGGTAACAGGAACTACAGGGAGGTGATGTTGGCTCTGACGGTGAGTGAGTCTGGACAAGACATCAGGATGAGGGAGGTGTCCACAGGGAGTGGGAAGAACCCTGGCTTACTGTCAGTTGACTTTGGTAGCAGTTGTCATGATGATCATCACTGTTATGTAGTTATTGATGTGACTTTTTCATGCACCCGTTGTTGATATGTCCCTTATCCGTGTTGCCTTTTTAACCACACACCTGTCCCCCCCCCCCCCCCCCAGGTTCTGGAGACATGTGTGAAGAACTGTGGTCATCGTTTTCATGCCCTCGTCACCAGCAGGGACTTCATCGATGGGGTGCTTGTCAAAATCATTTCTCCGAAAAACAACCCTCCCACTATCGTACAAGATAAAGTGCTCGCCTTGATCCAGGTAAGGGAAATTGTGTGTGTTTGTGAGAGAGAGAAAGAAAGAAAGAAAGAGGAGGTGCTTGCATGTTTAAGCATGTATTTTACTTAGATTACATGTGATTCAGTATACCAGCTCTCCATGATAAACAAGACTTCTTCTGACTTCTGCCATATTTCTTGTGAAATGATGCTTCACTTAGCCAAGCAAGTTCTAGTGCGGTAAGAGAGACTGGATAAGGCAGTGACAACAAGCTGTGGCAGAGAATGAGCTGTGGATGGTGTTTGTTACCTTTGGCTCTGCAGCCTTGGGAGATCCAGTGTTCTCTAGGCTGTGCCCCAGGCCAGTGGAGGTAGAAATCGGAGGACGGGGTCATTGTAATGCATGGAATCGAATGAGTGTTTGATACCATTCCTCATTCCGTTTTTGATACCATTCCTCTTGCCAGACCATGCATTACAATGAGCCTGTCCTCCAATGTCTACCTCCACCAGCCTCCACTGCTCCAGACATATTGCTCCCTGTAGCCAGGTGTTCTTAGGTTACCAGGAGGAGCTCAGGTAACAGTGGCTGGATCAGGTGGCCTCCTGGGTCCTGTTTCCTCTGAGATGTCAGGTGTTTACGGGCAGCCTAGACCTACTGTAGTTGAACACCAGGCGTAAAGTTAATGAGGAAACCTGCCAGTAATGATTTCTCACAAGACCATTGAAGCACAGTTTTCCCCACACACCCCAAATGACTCTTGTGCTCTCTTTCCCCTTGTGAATTCACAGTGACTCAGCATCTTACCTCATGTTTTTCCAGGAACCTATTGTTTATCCTCTCTCCATTCCTCTCTGTCCTCTCTCAGGCCTGGGCGGATGCCTTCAGGAGTAGTCCAGACCTGACAGGTGTGGTCCACATCTACGAGGAGCTGAAGAGGAAAGGCATTGAGTTCCCCATGTCAGAGCTGGAAACTCTTTCTCCCATCCACACACCTCAACGGGTAGGACACGCAGACGTCATTTGGAGGGGAGGGACTTGTGGCCTTTATGTCAGGGATATGGTTGACTTGATATTCCATTATTGCATGCAAGTATCTCTTTTATATTCATTGTGAGAATGAAGCCAGTATATTGTACTTACAAGCATGTTCAACAAGCATGTAGGAATTGATATAGATTATCGGGCTGGCTCATGACTCTTTCTTCCCCCTCATTCACAGTTGTCAACTGCTCCTGAGGTGGAACAAGCCACAATGAAGTACACTGCTCCTCCTCAGCCCCACCCTCAGCCCCCTTCCCAGGCTGTCACTGCCCCACCCTTCTCTGTCACTGCCCCACCCTTCTCTGGGTCTGTCCCACCCTTCTCTGGGTCTGTCCCACCCTTCTCTGGGTCTGTCCCTCCCAACTACTCTGGGTCTGTCCCTCCCAACTACTCTGGGTCTGTCCCTCCCACATACTCCGCCCCTCAGGTCCCTAACCTCCACGCCGCTGGGTCCATCAACCCCACCCCTGAACAGGTACTTTTATCAAACACCTTTGTCTATAGTGCAGTGCACATACTCTTACCACAGCCTGAAATATTAACTACTGTCAGACAAAAGTTTGGCTACCTGATGGACGCATTGAGGCGCTTTTAATAAGAGAAATCAATGTCAGGGAATAGCAGTAAGGATAATGTATCGTTATCTTTCAACCTGACAGACATATTGGAGCACATTAATAATAAAACAAATATTTTTAATTAATGTCGCTTACAGACATTAGAGTTGAAAGATGAGGGATAACACCCAGATCTGATGGTGTGTATTACAGAGTGATCAATGTACAAGTAGTTATATCTATATTTTTTTCTTGAAGTTGTCCCTCTGCCTCCCAGATTTGCAGGCTGCGCAGTGAGTTGGACATCGTGCGTGGCAACACCAAGGTGATGTCAGAGATGTTAACAGAGATGATGCCTGGGCAGGAAGACCCCTCAGACCACGAGCTCCTGCAGGTGAGACCCTGCACTCACACGCCTTACTCTCCAAAGGCCACTAGAGGGGGTGCTTCATCATTTTATTAGAGCAGCCCAAATACAGTTTAGATGCCCTCTGTCGGTTCTGTGTACATTGAATTGTATGCTGGTTACTCCACTCAATCTACGAGAGGTCTAGAAGAGGAGATATCTACCATATTATACCTATTCATTTTCTCAAGGGGGTACCTCAGAGCTGGACAGTTGTCTAACAGTTTGTGTGTGTGTGTGTGTGTGCGTGCATGTGTGTGTGTAGGAGCTGAACCGGACGTGCAGGGCCATGCAGCAGAGAATAGTGGAGCTCATCTCCTGTGTCTCCAACGAGGAGGTGACAGAGGAGCTGCTGCACGTTAACGATGACCTCAACAACATCTTCCTCCGCTACGAGAGGTAGGCCAACACACGGGCACACACACACACACACACCCGTGCGCACACATATGCTAAGGAATCTCACCTAGTAATGTGAATTGTTGACCCCTGTGCTCTGTGTGTGCACCGGCAGCATTGGAAGCTCTCGCTTGGGAGCCGCCCTCAGTGCCTTTAGTGGTGGTGATGAGGTGTTTTTCTCCCTCAGGTACGAGAGATTTCGGTCAGGCAGAGCCTCCCAGGGCATCAACAATGGGGTAAGTCAACAGCTCCAGCTCCAGGCAGTAAAACATCCAATCACTTCTTTATTTCTACATTTTTGTATACATGTATGTGAATGCATCATGCTACTTCATGTCTGTCGTGGCATGTTTTCTTTCCTCACAAATGTTTCTGTCATTCTGTAACGTCAACCTTGTCAAAGGTCAACTGTCTGGTCTAGCGATGCATGTTACATTTCTGTCTGTCAGTACCGGGATTACCATGCCCATCAGTGGAGGCTGGTGGAGGTAGAAATCGGAGGACGGGGAATTCCCTGCATTACAATGAGCCCGTCATCCGATTTCTACCTCCCCCAGCCTTCCCTGATGCCCATGCAGTGTTGCTCAGGCATGTCTACGGTATTTATGGTCTTCCCTTTCTGTTTTGTGTCTTTATGGCTAGCTGAGGCAGGCAAGTATGAAAGTCACCCGATAAATAGTATGTATTCTAAGTATTTTGACCCTGAGGGACTGTTGAAAGTTGAAACATGGCTGAATAATATGGAAAAAACCTGTCCATCCCATTTGCTCCATATTAGCATGTTTTGACCATGCTGCCCTTTGAATAACAGATCCAGACCCTAGAGGTAGAGATGGGTTCACCTGCCTTGGGAGTAAGATGAAGTTGCCTCTAGACCCTAGTCTATGGTCAGTTTTGTGTTACCCCCCCCCCCTCCCCACCTGCCTTTTTAGGAGGGTAAGCTGATCCTAGATATGTGCCTAATATGGGTAACCTCTACCTGGGATCTAAAGTTGCTGCCTCTCCTCCCACTCCCACCCTCCACCATCCTTCCTTAAGGGGAAGTGTGTTCTCTCACACTGCCAAAACCGCCCAGACCAAAGGTCATAGCTGCGATAAGGGACAGCACTGCTCGGAAATGCATGATGACGAAATAATATCAACACAAGCCAATCTTTCAACATTTTTTTTCAGTCGCACCCAGAATCTGAATATGACATTTATCTTTTTTACTACTTGAGGACCCCCTTAAGAAAATAATCAGTTACTGTCCCTCCCTCATGGACATTTTCATGCTTTTTTGTAATCGAACCTATGATTTTCCCTAACAGACCATACATGCTTTATTTTTAGTTTTCTGTTTTTAGCCCATCGTGTTAGCGAAATTGCTGAACAAAATGTAATGAAATTGGAGGGTTAACTCACTAACTGCCAAAAAATTCCGGAACACTCACCACCTAGAGTGCCAAGTGTTTTGTGGTATTTACCTAGCAACAACACTTTGACTGGCTACAAAATGGAGCATCATAATTTATGCATTTTTGGAGAATAAAGTCACCCGTGGCACTTTAGAATGATGACAATTTGGGTGACTTTATTCACCCTCTGCACTAAATGGTTAAAGTCCTTTTTTTTATTTTCCTTTAATAGATGATAAGGAAATAGATGTTATTCCTTGTTTGGAATCGAGTCATAGGCCCCTGAAAGAGTGGCCTCTCCTCAGGTCTTCAAAGTGTGTCTTTCTCTCTCTTCTCTCTCTACCCTGGCCTCTCTACCCTTGTGTGTGTCTCTCTCCCTCTCTCTCTCTTTCCCTCCCTCCCTCCCAGGTTCTCAGCGAGGCTACAGAGGATAACCTGATTGACCTTGGCCCGGGGTCTCCGGCTGTGGTCAGCGACATGGTGAACGCCACACCCCCGTCCAGCCTGCCCTCCTCCCTCTCCGCCCCCGCGGGCCGCCCCTCCTCCCCCGCCTCTCTGGCCTCTCGACTGGCTGGCCTCGGTACGTACCACCTCCGTTACTGGATATGTCACATCCAAGTCCATCTTATACTCTCTGCAGGCATCTATGACTTTTTTCCGTTAACCATTCATTTAATAACAGGATGTTAAAACCATATTTGATTGAAAAACTGTTGCTGGTACAGTATCCATCATTGTGTGTGTGTGTGTTTCTCAGACGTAGGTGCGGACAGCGTGAGCGGCACCCTGAGCTCTCTGCCCAGCTGTAAGCCTCAGGATGACTTTGACATGTTCGCCCAGACCAGGACTGGAGCTCTGACAGAACCACGCAACACGTAAGAACTGCTGAAAACCCTCTGTGTAACCAGGCCTTCAATAGCATAGTCACTACGTATGTGCATGTCTACTTGCATATGGAGCCCTGGTTTTACTTAGAATACCGCTGACATTAATTAAATGGAATTAAAATACTGCTGAGAGAGAGAGAGAGAGAGAGATTGAGATCCTAACTGTTCATGCCTGACCTGCTCTCAGGGCTCCTGTCCTTGAAGACACTCATGCTGTAGGTGGGCCCCCTCCAACTCTGGAGGTGCGACACCAGAACGCAGGAGGGGTGAGTGGGCTTTACCCAAACATACCAGCAGTGTTCCTCCCACCCCCCATACCCTGTTCCCAGTCTCCTGATGACGTGTGTGTGCAGTGTGCTGCTAGGTCAGGCAGGACCTTCCCTCCCTCTGCGTAGTGTGTATTGTGCTGTTGGCCCTTCTCTGCCCAACAAATGCTTTCCAGCTAGAAATGCTATGATTAATTTATGGAAGTCAGGGTTTCATTTGAAGACTTGGTTTCAGTACTTGGGGGACTTTTACGTTGTGATAGCTTCAGCCGAAATGTTTGCCGATGCATTTAGTTGAGCAAGCGATTGGCCCTTTGTGACCCTGTTGTGTAAGTCTTCTTCAATGGCTCTTACTAACAGTTGCGATGCGTACGATAGTTACTGCGTACAATCTGAGCTTGACTTTTACATTAGTCGCAAACTTACCTTTCCTGCAGTGGTATTTACTAACCAGGTGACTGCTCTGACAAGGATTTGAGTCTGGACTAGAATGAAGGCTATCCCCGCCCCCTTGGTAATGCATGGCCCTGGCTCACATTCTCACCACATTGCCTCCGTACTCACCAGTGGAGGCTGGTGGAGGTAGAAATCGGAGGACGGGCTCATTGTAATGCATGGAACCATTCCATATTCCATTCCGTGCATTACAATGAGCCAGTCCTCCTCCCGATTTCTACCTCCACCGGCCTCCCCTGGTACAGCGTTACCCAGCCAACGAGGATGTTGCCGTACCATATTCATCACCGTTGCTGCATGGCATGGCTCAGTGTGTTTGTTTATGTTTGTTTCGTTGATCACATGCAGTGATGCTGCATGCCGTCGGTCCGTCACAGTGGTGGGCATTTGTTCAGTTGATATGAGTTTCAAGTATGTCTTTTATGTTTGTTATTGTTATGTTGAAGTTGATTTTTCTGTTGCTTTTTTTTTGTTGCCGCCGTTTTGGGGCGGGTCTTTTTTTATTTTTTTCTTCTTCTTTTTTTTGTCGTGGCTTTGCCGGTGGCGCTGTTTGTCCATGACGTTGCCCCGTAGGTTCCCGCCGGCCAGTCCTCTGTCATGGATGACATTGAGGAGTGGCTGTGTACTGATGTGGTGAGAACCGTCATGATTTTTATCCTGCCTGTTTTTCTTTTCTCTTCCCCTCTTGTTTATGTGCCAGTCCTCCTTCTCGGATTCCTCCCCCTCTTGTTCAAGTCCAAATGGAGGCCTAACACATTTCACCTCCTCTTGCCCTTCATCACTTCCTCATCCTTAACCAATCGCATATCACTCCACCGATACTAATGGTGTTGGGAGCAAATGACCTTGATATTGAGAGGGCATTTCTCTCTCTTGTTGCATGGTGTTTTTGTTTTTAACACTCATTTCATGGAAGCAGTCCTGCTAACAATGTGTGTTTTGGTGAAGTCTTCTAACCAGAATGAAGGAGGTTACGTTGAATGAAGGAGTGTTGCTAATGGGTGGTTTATGATGTCGTGAGCTTGGCCAGTATTGTACATGAGACCTGTTCCCTGGAGATCCTGCCACTGTGAGAGAGTCTAGAGCCCCAGTGTGTGTGTGTGTGTGTGTGTGTTTCAGCTTGGCAAAACTGTCAAGTCTTCGCTGCTGCACGATGAATTGCGTTTGTTTGTGTTTTCATTAACGCCTTTGGGTGTTAATTTGTTCCTGAAGGGTGCAGTGGGTGAGTGCAGGGGTTTCTTATTGACACAATTGAATTGCATGAAAAGTAGCACTCTGTGGTCCCAAATTTGACACTTTCTTTCTCATCCTCTATAGCAGGGAGATGAGGGTGAGGAAGGGGTGACCAGTGAAGGTAAGAGCACAGTCTCCACTTAATGCATTTGTATTTAACTTTAACTTTGTGACACGTCATATCAAATGTACTGCAGGAGTCGAGCGGGTGTGTGTTTGGATGCTTGCCTCTCGTCCCTCACCCTCTCTGCTTCCCCCTTTTCCTCCCCTAGAATTTGACAAGTTTCTGGAGGAGCGGGCCAAAGCTGCAGAGATGGTTCCCACCGTCCCGTTGCCCCCCAGTGGTGACCCCGCTGCTGCAGCCACTGGTACCCCGGGAAGCAGCCGCAAGAAGGCCGACAGACCTGAGGATGCTCTCTTTGCCATGTAGACCTCCTCTTAACCTTTGACCCATGGCCCCTGACCTCTCTGACACCCCCCCACCAGCTGAGCAGCGGTGTCCCCAGACAGTTGTGTGTCTGTGAGACATACACACACACACACACACTCACTCTCTCTCTCTCTCTCTCTCTCTCTCACACACCCCCACCCTGGATCTCTTGACAACCACACTGGCTTATCCCCCACTTCCCAGCTACACTACAGCAATTCTGTCCGGTGGTGTGTTGAGCTCCAAGGGATTCATATTTTCATATTCATATTTGCTACACTTCAAGCAAAGGGAAACTACATGAACTGTCTATTTTGATATCTCATGACGAGCTCCTCTCTGG
This sequence comes from Argentina silus, assembly GCF_951799395.1. Classification (NCBI taxonomy): domain Eukaryota; kingdom Metazoa; phylum Chordata; class Actinopteri; order Argentiniformes; family Argentinidae; genus Argentina; species Argentina silus. Next base: position 7,375,019 of record NC_139670.1, on the reverse strand, counting down.
AAGTCACCAGCGTCATTGGGGACAATACCTCTGTGTTCCTGAAACCCTCTCAGTCTACTACGCTCCTCTGTGTGTTCAGGAGACATTCTGGACTACATCAGCCCCTGATGGACAGCAGACTAACAACAGCGATCTGGTTAACTCTGTCTGAGGGCTTGTTTTCCTTTTGAAGGATGATACCACCCGCATCCTGATCCATTATGGCAACATGTAGACATTTCCATCTTATCCCCTTTCTGCATGCGTTGACGGATCCATCCAACGTGGAAACCTTCCTTGGATTTGTAGGTGGTCAAAGGGAACCAGATGCCAACAACAGGGAGATGACATCAAGTATCTGAGTAGGGAATATGCTGGGTTCTGTTTTATGATGCATTCTCTCTTGCCCCACACATTGACTAGTCCTTGAATCACAATCTTTTCTGAAGGTTTAAAGTATATCTTATTTTATTTGAGCTTGGGTCTGGTGTACAACTGTAGTGACTAATGTTGAGTTTGTTAGCTGTATGAATATTCAATCAACCAACCAGAATAAGGGACAATGATGGTGTTAAGGGCGCCATGGTGAACAAGTTGATTATGATGAGTGTATTGGAGTCTGATAGACCCCCAGCTAACCTAACATGGCAGGGCCTGGCCTGGCCTGGCCCGGCCCGGCCCTGGCCTCAAAAGGGTAACCTATCAAAAGGAAATGGAACAGAAAAACAATTAATTCTCATCTATTTGACATTTCGCACTACAATATTAGGGCATTTGGTTTTAAGGGATGCCGTCTAGTAGCTTGATTGCCTTTAAGGCAAGCATGCTCTGATATTATCTGCATAATCAGCATTTTCGTTTTACATTTGTTTTCAGATTATAGCCCATATGGGATTTCGTTTTGGAGAGCTTTTATCAGTCTGAATTATTATTTGGATTGTTACTTTTCATTGTAAATTATTTTGGACGACTAAACGCACTGTCATCGTGGTTCTGATTATTGAAGTGTTTATTTTAACGATCAAATAAGTAGTATCCTACTGACAATGATTTTCTGTTTATCCATATGCTGCAACACAGGTACAATACTGTTGGTGATGCTAAGGCTATGGATGTACCGTAGTTCAAGCTTGATTGCTTCAAGTTCATAGTGACTCGTACATTAGCTTTCCATACCACAACATCCAATCAGAGGTGATATCAAGCTGACTTAGGAGGAAAAGACACATAATTGTTTTGAGGTTTTAACTCCAGAATTGGTACCATACTGTACACCCTATGTCTGACGTTAAATTTATGGACCAAAGTTTTGCATATTGGATTTGGAAAACGAATGTTTTGGAGGGATGGATGAGTACTTTATAGCGAACACAGGACATGGGGACATGAGGCTCTCTGATGGGAGAGTGTACTGGTGTCTCTATACATATATTCACCTCACTGTAAAAGCAATTCACACTACATTTTCGTGCAATTTTTAAAATGTAATTTCTTCAAGTGTTATTGCATGTCACGCCCCTCAGTCCTCAAAGCTAGGTCGTCCCCCAGCGGTCAGGATGGGGAGACGATTCCACAGAGGAATTGGCAATTGTGTAAGTTCTCAATGTTCTCTGTGCTGCTGGTGTGATGATAACTCTATGAAGCTGCCTAGTGTGTTCAGATACCTGAGTGATTCAGAGGGGTGATTAAAAATGATGAAATAATGGTGCTGAAAGGAGGCTTTTTTTTTTATGCTGACGTTTTATTCAGTGGAAGGTGGAGCGTCTCTCACCTTCTAGCAAACCTGACATTTATGCTTTCAGAAATTATAACACTACGGTATAGAATGAGCCAGAACAAGGAGTACTACAAATGGAGACACTGACTCGCTCTCTTGGCAGTAACAAATGGTGTCTCTTTTACAATCACAATGAGCTTAAAACAAATTAACACTCGACAGTCTCTATATTGTTATTTTGAAAGACCTAGTCGTGTGGGTTGGTTGATCTGTAAGCAATGAGAATTGTTGGAAAATATTGACAAAAGTGTAGGAATAATTTATTTAGTTTTATTGTCTTCTGATCTAGCAGTATTTGAAATTGTTTTGTTGTATAAATGCAGAATGAAATTAACTACTTTGTGACAGAATGAGTTGACATGTTTTATTGTTTTTGTTTATGGAGTTCAAGTTTTCCTCTTCCCTAGTGTACTGAATACTCTCAATATTTAATTTTACTTACTGTCACCCAGTAAGTTCTTTGTTTTTAACTGTAAGAAGGAAACATGTTTGTTTGTGTTTGCATCGTTTGTGCATTGACACTGTATCTCTCTTCCATCTTCTGCATCCATGTCATAATCTATCCACCGTAAGACAGCCTATACCACATGACAAAACAGCTCCACAGATGACAAAACAAAAATAACCTTACTTCTGAAAGACGCATTGAAAGAAGTGTCAACCTTGCACATCGTGGAAGATAATTCCATTCCTCTTACCTTAAGGAAAATACTTGTGTTTTTTTGTGTTAAGTGTGTGTGCTTTTGCCATACTGTAAGGCAGTAGCCCTGGCATTGGTCTGGAGAGTTGATCAAAAAGTAGGAGTGGAAACAAATGACTGTGTGTGTACTTTAATATACATAGAAACATGTACAGCTTGATATGGGTCTGGCTTGCTCTGTGGAACGATAGTCTTTATATTGCATCATCAAGGCGAGTATCAATGTAAGCTTGTCTCTTAGTCATCCCCAAGCCTGTTCCAAGAAAGAACAATGAAGATGCTTATGTGATTGGGTAACACAGAAAGGGACATTGATAAGGGAGGTTATATGTGCTATCTGCTGCTGTTTCCTGGGTCTCTCCTTCCCTCTCTCTCTCTCTCTCTCTCTCTCTCTTTCTCTCTCTGTATTTTTTGACTCATGCATGTGTTGAGCTCCAATAAAACACTAGCAGCATCTTTTCTCTGAGGTCGTCTTTTTCTTGTCTGACAGTTGCATCTTTTTGGCAGATATCCATCCGCAGTAGACGTTGTCGTTCAGACACACATACCATACATGGTCAAAGTAGCAAATATCTCCAAGGAAAGCCTTTATTAATTCCATGTTTATTCAAAGGAAAAACATACTGTGTTCTGTCTCCATCTCAGGACACAGCTTCACTAAAATGTGAGTCTGTCCAATAGATTCTCCTTCAGACCAAGGAGTCAAATGTAACTCCTTGCTCAGACATCCTGTATATAGTGCTGTATAGCAGTTGAAGTTGGCCTTTAGTAACCCCTGGCCATTCACCTTGCTATGGAGCCCCCCCGGCACTCTGGCCCATTCCTTCCTTAGGGGGGCAGGCCCACACGGACAGTGGGCTAGGGGCCCTCCCATTGGTCGTTTGGAATCACCTCATTCCACAACATGGCTCCTCACATTCTGCTCCACTCTCTGGTGCATTTTCCCGGTCAAAAAAGAGGGGTGTGTCATTGCACACTCATGCTCTGCAGCACAGGGTCCCTGACTGGAAAGAGTCTTCTGAAGTGCTGATGGTCGCACTTTTCTTTAGTTTTATAGTCTAGTAGATCTGTCTGGATTTCTATTTGAAAGGTAAATATAACTGCATATTTTTTCCATTAATACAATCTTATTTTAGTAGATGGATTGATAGTGACTGGTTGTGTCTGGTCTGAAACTTTTTCTGGCAGTGCAACTTTCAAAAGTGCTCTCTCTGTGTGTATGTCAAATGACAAATGATCTTAAATTCTCAATATAGACTCAAGCAACACATCCTTTCAGAGTTCTATCTCAAAGAAAAAATATGTAGCTTAATAGTCATGCGACATGAGGCGAAGTATGTTGGTATTGTTCGGTAATGTGATAGCAGTTACACAGCTTACAGAGGAAAGCAGTGCCTGTAGCCTTACTTTGTGAAACAGATACTCTACAAGCCTTCTCAGAGATCACCTAACCTCAGTCAAGTGAATTATTAAAAGCAAGGAGAGAGTTATTGAGACTACTTGTAGAGCCAAAGAGTAGCCTACGTTGAAGCATAGACATAGAACTGTTCTAACTCTATGTATTGAAACATATAAGCATCATCACCTGGTGCCTGAAAAAGAGGCCTAACAGTGTGATTATAAACTTGCAGAATATTCATCTAACTATCCCCTCCCTATTTCCAGGAGCTGTACTGTTTGCTTTGAGCCGTGGATATCTGGAGGAGAGAGTTGCATGAGGTGGGGGTGTAGAAAATATGCTTTTATCCAGGTTTCACAAGTTCCAGGACACTCGGGCACATATCTAGAGCCAGATTACCTTCCCTAAATCCTCACTTTACAGTAACTATTGAGTGAGAAATACAAAACTGACCCAAGGGGCAACTTCACCTTATACTGATCCAGTAGAGTCATACTCACGACACACTGGCCTGTGAGCACCCCCTAGTGGACAAATGAGAGAACTGCTACCTGGGTGAGCGGGGAGGCAGCAATGCTTGAAGGGACTGTCACAGTGTGACCAATGAACATCAAACCAGCCAGCCCTGGTCCATCATAGTAGAGCAGAAACACCAAAATGGCTACAGAGCTTACCTTGAAGACTGACTGGCTGAACATAGAGTATATCATAATGGCTGCTTATTAGACTTCTATGCTTTCCTTAGGTGTCATCAGATAACAGTTTGTGAACAAGAATAGCACAGAATATGATAGAATATTGCACTTTATTGCTGTTTAACTGTGGTTGGCAGGACGTGGTGTGTGTTGGCCAGGGCTGTGGTGCATTGTAGTTGCATTGCATGTGTGTGCGCTGTGTCCAATGCTCCTGCTATGCAATACAGACCTGGGTCAGAATGACACACGAAGAGCCTTGTGCCAAGCTAAGCGTTAGTTACCTCATTAGTGTTACCTGTAAGGAACAAAAAACAATGATTACCTGCCATCATCACCCTGTAGTCTGTTATGTCCACCACTCCTGATACATGCAAGTACAGTAGCAGTATTTATTTAGATAAATAAAAGGATGATAACTATCAACTCTCGCTTGTTGTGAAATGTGGGCCAATATGATGCAAAGCGTGTCAGTGGTATTCAGACGCTTTTTGAAGCAGCCTGATGTTTACCCATAGATGCCTTCACAGATAACGTTCTTGAAGTTGGTTTACATGATGCTGGATCAGTAACAACTGGATGTCTTAGATTGGTCCATCAAACGTTGGAGTGGACGTGGTCGCTGAGAACAGCTCGTTCTGGCTCCCTCAGACATGAACTGTATTCAACTGGGAACAAATGAGACATGGACGTTGTGCTTTATTTTACAGTCTGTTACTGTGTCCATACTGATAACTATGAAATAAATTATTATGTAATTACTTAGTGATTACTGAACAATTACATGTTGGTTTTTTTAAATATAATTTGGGACCAGATAATAACCACTTTTGAACATACATATTCTCACTATACACCAGGTAAGCACAAGTTGAATAATGCTGCTAATAGAGCAGCACTTTTCCCACAATTTCATTAAAACATTTATTTTGTTGCTAAGCCCTAAAATACTTCTTACCTCCCATGTTTTTCACATCCCATTTTATTTCTTATACCCTTCTAGTCATTTAGTAAAAACAAGTTCCAGGTTTTCCTAGCAGGGACATCCTAATACCAGTCTGAAGTGACGAGGCCTTCGGATCTACAGTAAATAGAGTATAAATGTAAACACGTCTGCAAGTGACATTGATTGACATCTAGAGTTGATGTTCTTATTCAAAACACATTCAAAAATCCATTTAAAAGCTGTGGCATATTTCCTCCATACCCTGTCGAATTTACCCCCTCCCTGTGACTTGTATACAGGACTTCAAATGGCAAAGGGCAAGGCAGTGTGCGTGTGAAAGCTCTTTTCGCCTCTGGCTATTTCAACAATCTTCATTAGCTTGTAGCTAATCCTAGTATCATTAGCCTCCAATCTGCATTCCAGTGTAGGCCACTGGTACATAAGCTTGTCTCATATCACAGTACATCCTCTCCCTACCCCCCTCAGACTGCCTCCTAGCTCCCTCCATAGCTCAAGGAAATGATGGTTGTTAGTCAAGTACTGAGAAATTACACAGCCTCCCTCATAAGTAAACATAAACAGTTTATTTGAAAAAACAAACAACACACAATATCTAGATACCTTCATTATAGTCGTGGCGAGAAGTACTCCTAAAAATGAAATCCAATTACTAAACAAATGCTTAAGATTAAATGACCTATTTATGTTTATGATTTAGTTGTTATTAACGTTGCAGATCATTGATTTCCCAATTTCCTCATCCAATCCCACTCATTTTGCCCTGAGCTGCAAATTTCAACATTAGTACAGCCCATACCTGCAAGAGTGGTCATACAGAAAATCATAAACATGATAATGTTATTCATTTTTCACAAACCAAACTTCCCCTCACATTGGCAAATATTTTTGTGAAACTCTGTTACATATTCTGAAATAATTAAAAAACCTTTTGCCTCAAACTATGAAAATAAGAATGAATGAAACAATGTGAAACAAAGACTTGGAAGAGTCATTTAATAGAGGCCATTCACAGAGACAGTTTAAGCCAGCAGCTACACAATATGAAAATTCATTGACAACATAATATGTGCGTTGACTTTTAGCCTGTGCTTTCTCTTTGGTGTCTAAAAGACCCAGCCTTGGAGCACTTTATGCTAAGTTAATTTACCCAAATATATCCACGGACTAGCACCCTACATCAACGACTTTGTTAATGGAAACCTGCTGATCCATAAACCTGTGTGGTGCCAGACGGTGGCTTGGGGGCAGTGCAGATATGAATGTTAATATCACTGATCGATCAGAGGATTTGCAAGGAGGCATAAGGTGTTTAATTATAATTGAGTCGGGGGTAGTGCTGTTATGGCGGCCCGTATTTGAATAGGGTCACATCTCAGCTCACCTTGCAAGTGTAATGCTATATTAAATGCCACTCATGTTAAGTGTGTTGAAACCCCTCCTGATGTAGTCACGGCGTAATATAAAGGTTAAATTGAAAAATGTCCCTTCAACAGCAGAGAAACAGGCGATGATTGATATCCCTTGCAAGGGAAATAAATGTTAGCAGACCCCTGTTTTTACCTCCTATTTTTATGAATAACGTGTATTATAATGGACTGTCTGGATTGTAGCAATCTTACAGGATTTGAAAAGGTCAATGGGGAAGATTTGGAGAGCCGGTTTGGAGGGAGGTTGGTCAGCATTGATTGAGCCCTATGATAATTGCCCTCAATCACAACGTGTACAGATTGTAGCTGTGGTAAGAAAGGGATTGTAGGTCTGCAAAAATGTATTATATGAAACAAACACTTAACCCCGTCCTAAAAGACAGATGTTCTGGCATGTTTATTCAGTGATGGGTTATGGAGAGGATAAAGGTTAAATGCAGTTTTGTTTATCAGAATTTATGATTGACATGAAAATCACCATGTGGTCATGTTGCAACAATTCAAACTCCACAAGACATATTTCAGAATACATCCTCAGTAACACTGTGCTGCCATTGGTCCAAATCCAAGTCATGAACTGTGTCTTGCTTGAGTTCAACCAATATTTGCCTGTTTTCAAAGCATTACCATGCAGGGAATAGTCAAATTTCAGTCCATTTTTAATTACTGAATAATTCTTAGAACAGACTCTGGTTACTGTACATTACGGCTTTATAAGTACTGTAAAGTTTAGACCTATTCTATTCCAGCAGTCTGGGGACAGTCAATGACAACAGTAATACGTAGCAATGAACACTGTACAAATTCAAGGTTTCTTTTGCATGAACTATACTGTACATGATACATGATACTAATGCCTCAGCAAGGACCCATGGCACATTACATCTCTTCTATCTGTTTTTACAGGACAAGTCAATAAAATGCCTCTTGAGGAAGCAGTTTGGATGTCCTCATTTCCCATTTTAGACATAGAGGAAAAAACACGTCACTTTCTCTAGATGAATGTGACTCTCACAGGGTCCAAAAGTGCAGGTTGAGATGCTGGGGCTCCAGCACGTGTATGGGGGCCACCATGGCCCCTGTGCTGTGGGGGGGTCTGAACCCAGGCAGGGGGTCTGGGGTGGAGAGGATGTAGTCGATACTGAACTTGATCTCCGATTCTGGTTTACCCTGGTTTAGGTTAGGGTTTGGGTTTGGGTTGAGCTGGTTGAGTTGGTTCTGTTGACCAGGTCTGTGACTGGGGTTCAGGGGGCAGAGGGAGGAGTCAGGGTCAGAGCGTCTGGTGGAAACTCTGTGTTGGTTATTGTTGTCCACAGGGAGGAAAGGCTCTCCAGGCTCACGGAAACCCATCTTCATGTTACGTCTGCGCCGGCGACGTCGAAAGTTGCCATTCTCAAAGAGGTCGAGCATAGACTCACAGCCGGTGGCAAACGTCCAGTAGTTTCCTTTCCCCTTCTCATTGCCCTCAGTACGGGGAACCTGTCGAGGAGTATAGAAACATCATTATGCATAAATTACCTCATCATTCCTGAGATCGACCTAAAATGAGAAAGCAACATACTGTTCTTTGTTAGAACAGTTATACATCTTTTAACCTGACCTTAAACAGAATTTAAAGGTATTAGCTAATTTTGAACATTTGAAATTTCTATTGGTTACCTCAGTGCTATGATATTCAGTCCATGATCAAATGTGAAAAAGAAAAGTGGTTCATTCTAAAGTGGTTGCAATATGATGGAATATTCTACATTAAATAATACAGATAAATGTACACAATATTGTCAAGTAAGACATAAAGTCATAGGATCTTTAACTTTACAAAAGAGGGTTTAATCTTTTCACAGATTTTTGCCATATGAGTGTAATGTGAATAACAATAAAATAAAACATGATAAACATTTCCATTACCTTGATGAAGCAGCTGTTGAGGGAGAGGTTGTGTCGTATGGAGTTCTGCCACGCTCTCTGGTTGGACCTGTAGTAGGGAAAGCGCTTCATGATGAACTCGTAGATTCCTGAGAGAGTGACTCGGTGCTCCGGACTCTGTTGGATGGCCATTGCTATCAGAGCAATGTAACTGAGAGAGAAACACACAGAAATTCACTCAAATAAAAATATACAAACTTAATTTTTAGTTGGTTAAAGTTTATAGTCAGGAAAACTAATATATAGTATATTATAGTCAGGAAAGGTAATATAATACAGATATTTGACATTCTGATATTGTAGAGAGAGAGAAAAAAAAAAGAAGTAATATATAGGCCTAAATAAATGTTTACTTAAATAATATAATATATGCTAATTGAAGAGTAAAAAAGTGTTTTAAGAAATTGTTATTTTTCACAATTTACAACCAACTATAATCATTTTAAACTAATAATTAAAACAATGAATGTATGCCATAAATGAACACAATTAACTTGTCTATGCCATAAACATAAACTGCTTTAATTATGAATGGCAATGACAAGCTATAATCACAATCATCTTTATCATCACACTCAAAAATTTAAATTATAATATTCACAATCACGAGCATCATACCTGTAAGCAGGTCGGCACATTTTCTTCTCCTCATCAGTGCTGCAGGAGGGATACCCATCTCCATCATAGTTAAAGCAGTTGTAGGGATACTGTGAGTTATCAAACATGTCAACACCTCCAGACTCACTATTATAGGATTGCTTCATCTAATTCAAATAAAGGAGAGCTCTTGGCACCTCAAATATGAAGCTTAGAATTCAGATGTTTTCATGGGAGAGTTTGAATGGTCCTCTACTCTACTCTCATACTCCACTACTCTGAATGAGGTCTACCTCCCCCCTGCATGTGACTGGGCTTGCAGGAACCCCCCGTTCTCCTCCTCATCAACTGTTGGTCCCCAGGTAGCGAAGCGTCGATAAGGCACCAAATGACTTGGCCGGGTCGCGTGCACAGCCCTACTGAACGTCTGAACTCGGGGCGTGATCAACTGGTAGCTGTGCAATCTCTTTGATTCTGGGTGGTCTAGTAGGCTAGTATTTAGAATGTTGACTTTATGTTTTGTTGTGTTTCTTTTTATAGTCTAATCTACCCGACAGTTCTTAAACAACTAATCCAATACTAACAAACAAACTCCTCACATCTCTCTCTCTCTCTCTCTCTCTTTCTCTCTCTCTCTCTTTTGGGGGGAGGGTCGGCCTACCGTTTGTTGTGTCCGACTCTTTATTCTGCCCACAGGTTTTCGTTTCCATGCGTTACAGACGTTTTAGTCAACAACGGGAGTTGTGCAGATGCAATCTATAATGTTGTATAATGGCCATAAATTGTGTTTCCGTGACTAAAAGAGGGGATGTGTATTTCGAAGGGCTCTGAGCGGGGCATTTGGGGCGCTACCGTGAGCAAAAAAACAGCCCGCGGCGCGAGGCCTCTGTGTGTGGCCTCTGATCGGAGATAGGATGTAGTAGCGGCCCTTTGTGCGACTCTATCGATGCGACCAGAACCATTTAAAAACGCAATTCTATGTTTACCCTTTCTATACGAATAGCAACAGAAGAGGTCCCAGTCAATCCATAAAGGCTAGCAGGCTTACATTTCACATAACTGAAATAAGATAAGAGCTGTCAAGCTTACTTCTTGATTTCATTCCATTCTTCACAAATTGGCAAATTAATGAAAGATCTATTTTCTTTTATATGAGCACATGTGGACATGTATTCAATGCCTATTTTGCAGTACCTGCAAATTTGGAATAGGTGGCCTACTATAATCAGGTGCCAGCTATTTGCATTTAGTGTCCGCATAGTTTATATCACCTCTATTCATTTGAGCCAGTAATAATGTCACATAATCCCATTCTATACATGGATATCATTCCCTTCTTACAGAGATACAGTAACATGAATGTGTCCACCAGCCACGTGGTAGTGTGGATAACCAACAGGGTACCTGCATAGCAAAGGAGGAGAGCACTTCAGAACGAGAATGAGTAGAACTATCATGAGGATCCTCGAACTATGCCGGTTCTATTACAGTCATCCGAGCACTGGGGACAAAATAAGATTTGGATCAGATAAGCACGTCCCTTTGGATCTCTGACTCATTCCCATGACGACGTTTCCTCTGCCGGGCCGTCTGCGGCTGGGGTGATTACAGTAGTTAGGTCTGTGGTCCCTGTCCCTCTGATGTTTGTCTCAGACAGGGCTTCCTCCACTCATGAACAGCGCTGTGGGTGCATTTAGAAACCCAGGCACTTTTCCGGGGGCTGTGAGGGCTATGGAAAGGTTATCAAAACAAAAAGACTGAAAACTGTGTAAACATGTTTATGTTCAGGAGCTGAGGGCCATTTTCTTTGCTGCTGAAGGCTACACAGACACATCCCCCCCATTACCACTTTTCATCCTATTGCTCTAAGTGGAGGTTTTCTTCTACGGCCTCTGTCATTATCCCACCTATGTGATTTTGAGAGATAATAGGTGTGAAAGGATTCATCTTGCTTTCATGTCAAGCTGAAGTGAATTTGGATGGCAATGCTCTTTAAATCCCCCCCCCCCCCATGAAAATGGTCTGTACTTTTTAGGTAAATTGACACTGTAATGAATATGCAACACAGTGGGCCGCATGACACTACATCTGTGGTCAGTGGAACAATGGTCAACGGCGACAGAACAGCTCCAACAGCATTGAATTATGCAGCCCTTCAACTGTACAATGAAATGGACCTAAAACAAAGTTCTGCATGTTTTGTTTTATTGCACCTATACCATGTTGCAAACAAACCACAGAAACAATGAATTGAATAAAAAAAGAAGTATTTTCACTGCAGAGATACAGCCTCTAATGTTGTCGAAAATATCCATAATTCCATTGGCCTACTTACAGTATCAACACAGAACTATGAAAACATAAAAACAATGTGGGATCGATGGAGCATATGCATCCAACCTATAGCTTTTCTCTTCAGAACTGGGAATATTATTTCCTTAAATCTCTTTCAGTCATGAAACCAAACATTCAAGTATTTCTATCATTGCACAGGCACTAGATTTACCTACTGTATATATTAACTTTCAGCAGTAACTGAAATGCTCCTTCCAGCATAGCGATCTGCTGTTGGAAAGTAAAGAAATGTACATCCTGCGATATCAACAACTGGACATCATACATAATACCCTAAGAAATTATAATACAAAACCTTGGTGTCACATTTTGGCTAATTGGTACCATCATTGTGGATTAAACCTCAAATCAGTAAGAAGATCCACACGCAAAAATAAAAAGCAGAATTGAGGATATGCTGTAGTGTGAAACAGATTAAACATAGGTTTACACAGATGCTTCTATTCACATTTTCCTTTTAATTGGTTACCTACCCAATGGATTATGTGTTACAAGGCAGGGAAGGGTTTTGGTAAATGTCCTAAAACCCAAATGACCATGGACTGAACTCAATCTACAACAGTTTGGTTTACAGTTTAAACAGAGGCTATAAACAAGAGCATATGCCTTTGTAGTAACACTGAGTAAACTGACATTCTGAGCAAAAAGGTAAAATGTACCTACAGGGCTTTACACTACTTGTACATGTGTTAGTGCTGCCCCCTATCAGCTAGACACAGAACTGCCTGTCTCGTCGTCATCCTGACAGCTCAGTCACTACAGATAAAATGGATAATGTGGATGTGTAATTTATTTCAAACAATAAATATGCAATTCAATAAATACTCTTGGAACAGATAACGTTTGGTGGGTGAAAAAAAGACACATTTCTGGAGTAAACCGGCACTCCAATCAATCTCACCACAAATAAGAAACGATAAAGCGTGACAACAATAGAAAAAGAGCAACAAAAAGCAGTAGAACATTTTGCAATAAAACATTTTGTTCATTAAGACAACAAGACGACCTCCTCCACTAGGCATATTTTCACACTCAGGATAAGTCCCAACAACACATAGAAACACACATAATCCAGGTGACACAGGGAAATCAAACGAGTCTCGGAATTCACTGAATTCAAAAAAGTGTCCTAAACAAGACGAGCGTCTCTTGCAAGACTTTCACGGTCTGTAGCGCTGTGGTGGGAGGTTGGGGTGAACACTGGGGGGTTATTTAAGGGGTCTATGGTGATGATGGTCTAGTCCAGGCCTGTGAGGCAGCTACCTCCCCCGGGGGGCTGTGTGAGTGTGAGAGCTTCCCCCCTCTCCTCTCAGGTCATCCTCCACCACGTTGCTGTAGCCCTCCTTCTCGATACACTCTGCCACCACGTTTAACACTTGACGTAGTCGGCGGTCCATGGCCTCTAGATGGGGCTGGATGAGGATGGGCGTCAGTTTGTCCAGAAGCAGAGATTCAGCCATCAGGTTGCTCAGCTGGTACTCCTCCTTAGCCAGCAGCTGCAGACGCAGGTGTGTGGATTTCTTCACTCTGGAGAGGACAGCAGGCACCAGAGGGAATGAAGGAATATAAATAGTATAGTACTATTAGACTTTTCAGCATTGTTTATCTCTATCAAATGTCCAAATATAAAGTGTATAATTTAAAAAATACTGACTGAGTATGTTATTTGAGTAAGATTAGGGATTACAAGTTCACAAGTTTAGGGATTACAAGTTCACAAGTTTATGGCTAAGATTTCACAAAAGAAAATGTCTCTACGCGTGACCAACCTGCAACACTGGCTTAAAGGCACCAAAATAGAGACCTCGTCGTGGGAGTGCTTTCCAAACCTGGAATGGTAGGATGGAAGGTCAAGAGTAATCAGACATGGGAGCACTGCTACCCATAATAACAGTGCAATTATTCTCCAGATTTCTAATATTTCATAATTTAAAATAGCGCCTTCACCCTCGCCCATTGTCAAGATGGATGATAAAAGTCTCATTCCCAAATTTCTCAAATGTCTCATAGTGATGACGATCCATATTCCCTGTGGAGAGAGAGCATTTTACAACTGAGCCATTGAGAGTAGTGTGTGTGTGTGTGTGTGTGTGTGTGTGTGTGTGTGTGCATGCGTGCGTGTGTGCGTGCGTGCGTGCATGCGTGTGTGTGTTCGGCGTTGCATCTTACCCATGAGGAAGTCAAAGATGGTCATGTCCATGATGTCCAGTAGGCGTGTGCCGCTGTCGTACGGGGGTGTCTGTTTAACCTCCTCACAGTAGTCTGGGTCCACCTCCCACCTGCCACACACAGGGGAAAAGTCAATTACATCAACAAACTATTACATTTTACATTTTAGGCATTTAGCGGACGCTCTTATCCGGAGTGACTTACAATAAGTACATTTGTCTAAAGTAAGTGAATCAACTATACATCACAAATAAGACTTTCTATAAGAACAAGTGCCACAAGCAGTCACAGTGTCAGAGAAAGGGAAGAAAACTATTGTTAGTTAGGAACTAATGAATCTAATCCGTCTATCTATCTCACTTGTGTAAACATATATGATAGTCCTTGTTTTGTATCATTATCATTACAGTTTCTCATGAATAAAGTATGTTACACCTACTCCGCTTTCTTGCGTTTGTGGTAAGAGCGTCTCCAGGGGTTCCTCCAGGTCTTGCGTTTGGCCAGGGCCAGGTCGGGGAGGAAGGCGGCCAGCGAGCCCTCGATCTGGTCCGGCTTACCGCACAGAGCATGCTCCGTGGAACAGTAGTACGAACACTCGCCGTAGAAACAGATGTTGTTGGCTGGTAAGGACAGAGTGAGAGAGTGACGATAAGAATGGTTTGGCTCCTTAGTTGAAACTTTATTGATACATCATAGCGGATTATCACGGCAGCAGGAGAGGCTGGTGGAGGTAGAAATCGGAGGACGGGCTCATTGTAATGCATGGAGTGGAATGAGGAACGGTATCAAGCACTACTGCAAGACGGGTAAAAGTATCTGATTAAGATACACGATTAGAGGAGAGAATGAGACTGATAAAAATTGCTTGCGATGTATATTAGACCAATGGCGCCATCTACTGTTCGCATATTGAAAGGCAATGTTTTGTGTTAGATATACCACTGCTATAGTAGATGTATCATGTATGTATCAGCCTTGTCTGACAGTCTTAAAACCCAACATAATCAGCTGGTGAACAAGGTTGGACAACTATTACATCTGCAACCCATAGACTCCCTCTAAGCCACTGGCACAGAGTCCGCAGTAGTAATAATAATAATAAATAATAGTTTATTTGAGTAGGGACAGATACAATTAAAACATTGGCATATTGAATAATTAACAGTCAGATGCATTGCCCCATCGTGCTTAACCTTGTGCTAAATAAACCACAGTCTATGATATATACATGACAAACCTGTGAAGATCAGTCTGCACCATAGAAGTCATAACGAATACACCCATATGTACCAACGAATACACCCATATGTACCAACGAACACACCCATATGTACCAACGAACACACCCATATGTACTGTCAGATAGATGATTGTACCTGGAGATATGAAGAAGGTCCTCCAGAGCTTCTTGTCTCGAGTCACGTCTCTGATCTCCTTGGTCATGTTTACCTGTCTACCTGCCACAGGGGGAACCCGACGGAAGTCCAGTATCCTGCATGAAGAGAAATATAAATATTATAAAATATACATATAAATGTAGACATTTATATTTACCTTTCATTAACTAAAATGATGATCACTCGCTCACTGTATGGCACATTTGACGGCGTTACGTTGACATGTAGTGGCATTTCTACACCTGCAGAGGGAGCTGTGACTTAAAGAGTACACTGTCTCCTCTCACTGATACAGTAAAACACCATCACAGCATAAGCATTCATGTCAAATAGATTTTATGTCAGACAAATATATATATATACACAGGGGACATGAAGCAGCAGGAGTGGAGCCTGAGGTGGGCCCTCTCTCTCTCTCTCTCTCTCTCTCCATTATTCTGAGTGCTTAAATGTCTGTCTCTCTCTGCGTGCCTCATGCTCATTTTATGCATGTATAGCCTCCTCTGTCAGAGCACATGATGCCACTGTACACGGATGCTTTAAAAATTAATCCCCATGAACACACCTAAATGGCCCAGACCTGAGGGCAGCGAGATAGAGCGAGAGAGGGGAGTGGGAGAGTACGAAGGAGAGAGAGAGAGAGAGAGAGAGAGAGAGAGAGAGAGAGAGAGAGAGAGAGAGAGAGAGAGAGAGAGAGAGAGAGCACTCCAAGATGCAAATTGCCCCTTCATATTGATGGGCGTGTCAGAAAACCTCTGCATTAGATCTGTGTTTGCTTCCCTCTGGCTGTCAGATGTACCATACTGTAACACAGGGCCGCATGGGGATGTTGCCATGCAAAAGAGAAAAGTGCTGGCTTCAATTTCCCCCTGTGTCACTCACTGCTCTTTACCCTTCCTCCCCTCCTCTTCCTCCTATCCTAAAGTTGTTTCAAAGGAAGCTAAAACCAAGCAAGCCAGCAATTCACCCTTTTAATCCAATCACATAATTAATAGAGCGTAGAGTGCTGTTTGTGTAAAAGCACAAATGGCTGTGTGTGTGTGTGTGTGTGCGCGTGCGTGTGTGTGTGTCTGTGTGTGTGTGTGTGTGTGTGTGTGTGTGCGTGTGTGTGTGGAATGGCTGTGGCCTCCTGGGAAGCGTTGCAGCCTCAGCCTCCCTAGCGCTGCACGAAGCGCCCAGGCTTTAATTTAGAACAGAGACAAAATAAGAAAAAAAAGGAAAAAAAAGAAGCTGCTTTTGGCTAACCCTGCCGCCTGTTTTATATTTAGAAAGGGAGCAGGGATTTTTTAATGCCTTTGGTTTCCTCCTCTCCCCCTAACCCACACACATGCCTGTGTGTGTACTCTGCACCAACTGGGGCTAGTGCCGGACCAGATGTGTAACAGACTGGTCAGGCCGGCTGCTGCTGATGCTATTGCTGCTGATGCTATTGCTACTGATGCCATTGCTACTGATGCTATTGCTGCTGATGCTATTGCTGCTGATGCTATTGCTGCTGATGCTATTGCTACTTATGCTATTGGTGCTGCTGAATGGTGTTACCTTGTCCTGAGGCAAGACATAGCTTTGACCAGTATAAGACAGAAGCAGCTAATGCAACACTGGACTGGCCTGAGGTTGTAGGGGAAACTTGCTGCTCTGGACTTTGTTGACAATCCTGTATCACATTCCATGTACAAAAACGCTGCCATATGCGAGGACACACTGATCTTTACTGTTAAAGCATATAAGTAAAACATCGCACTCCGGTATCCTGCGAGTCACAAGCCATTTTGTATTATACACCCCAAAGTACATCAAATGGAGTCAGTGGCACACATTACTAATGGCTGCCGTGTATACAAAGGCCTTTACATTGCCAGGAATGACCGCATTGTCGACCTAATTGCTAGTTAGATAGACAGGCATTACCATCAACAGTTAAAATTCACAAGGATTCCAGTGTTATGGCAAGTTGGTTCAGTGAGAATGATAGCTAGTAATACTGGTATTTGGCAGCCTTGGACATGTGCATTACCTAACAGCACATGGCCTGTAAATTGCAGGCCTCCCAAAGAAAAAAGCCAAGCAGCTTGCAAGATGTTGTTCTGTGTCAGCTGTTGTGGGAAGCTTAGCTGTGTGGCAAAGGCGACGTTACCTGTATCCATGACTATTTGTTTGACCTTTGTTATATTTTGGGTTCTTTGATGTAATGTGAACCCAAATAAAGTATTCAAGTGTGTGTGTGTGTTTGTGTGTGTGTGTGTGTGTGTGTGTGTGTGTGTGTGTGTGTGTGTGTGTGTGTGTGTGTGCGTGCGGGCGTGTATATGTGTGTCTAGACATGACAAGGACAACACTGATCTGATGCTCGGCAACGCTGTTGATGTGTGTGAGTCTTATTTTCAATGACAATGATCACACCACAGTGATACATGACTCCAGTATAAGGGCAAGGACAAGGTAATGAGAGCTTCACTATCATGGCAACATTACTGCAAGAGACATTTGTCTTTCTGATGTGGAAGGGGCCCTAGAGGTTTTCCTTCGATGATCACTGATGCCTTTTTTTAACAGTCACTAGCCCTGGTGGTTAGGCACCAAGGCTGTAGCCATTGTTAAATGAGATGCTAACAGCAGGAAGGCAACATTCATTCAGTATGAGTCATGGCCTCCTAGTGATTAGGTCTGTTATGGTATGAACTCACTCTCCTCTCTTCCAAACTGTCTCTCTGACACAGAGACACACACGCACGCACGCACGCACGCACTCACGCACTCACACACACACACGTGTAAGAATACAGGTGGTAAGAGTGATTTACCTGTCCAGATGAAAGGCAGCGACCTCAGCGTTGTGTCTCTCAAAGTCTGAGAAGTAGAAGAAGTCTGGGGGCGTCTCCTGTTCTCTGGTCTGCCTGCAGGGGAAAGGTCAAAGGTCAAAGGTTAGGGCACTGTTCTGTTAGGCACTTCCAGGAACAAGGGCTCCAGGCTGAATTTCGCTCAAGGCACAGACCTAGGATCAGCTCACCCTTCCCAAATCCTAACCCTAACCATGAATGGGTGACACACAACGCTGACCTCAGTTCAGTGCCTAAAGGGTAACTTCATCCAGGTTTTGTCCTGAACAAAGACACCACTACAAAACCAAAGCCCTCCCAGGCTAGGCCACAATTGTAGCTGTGAGGTTGTATTGTGGGTTGTGGAGACTGGAAGGGACTCAAGGTTAGAGACATTAAAGTGTTCACCATGGTACTGTACTTTACTGTACCTATTTCTGGAGCGCTATGATCCTCCCTGAAAATGCTTTCCACACACATTCTGACTTAAAGCTCTTACTGTGTAAAAAATATTCTCTTTAGGCTTAAGACTCTCACAGTAAAGGCCAGCCAGCAGAAGAGGTACTGTCCAGGCATCAGAGGTACAAAGGAGTCAAAGGCATTGAAGGTACAAACATACAAAACAGACTCTTTTGAATGTTAGATTGTTAAAAGGCTCCCCTACTGTACATACTTGTATTGTTGTTTTATGTATCCTTTATTTAAACAGGGAGATCTCACTGAGACCTGAGTCTCTTTTACAAAAGACAAGACAACAACATAAAAGCAATAATAATAAATATATATTTTTTAAATCTACAAAATAATGAATGGGAAAAAAAGAAGCACAACCTAGATAAAAAAAAACTATGTGAATAACAGCAATAGATAGTAATCACACAACAAAGGACCTGCTAAAACAGTTAAAATGTTCAATGAATAACATTGAACTCTGACAAATGAAAATGCCAGAATAGCAGACCAATCACTCGTGACCTTCAATGAAACACCTTCATCTGAGTATTTTTGCTGAACAATGCAAGCAATGTTGCTGAGATGTAACTTCCACATTACTCTTGAAGAATTTCAATTATACAGCACACCTTACTGTCACTCAATCTCTTGTTTACATAAACTTTACAATAGTTACACAATACAGTCAAAAACCAGGAATGGAGCAGCAGCCTCCTCCACATCCGTGTCTACTTCAGAGAGTTTATCTCATCAACTGAATAAAGGCAGAGAGCAGAACAGGGAGAGGAGAGGAAGATGGAAACAGACTCTTATCTTGGCAAGGTACAGTAATGCACTTCTCTCATCTGTCTGTCTATCTGTCTATCTTCCTCCTCCTCTCTCTCTCTCTCATTCTCTCTCCCCCTTTCTTCCTCTCTCTCTCGAGCCCTCAGCTGGCTGCCATTGTTCCAGCACAGCTGTGAAGCTGACATATGCACAATCATTAAATAACTCAGCGTGAAACCCAGGAACACACCACCCCACTCAACATTCTTCTCTCTATACTCAGCTCTCTCTCTCCCCTTCTCAACTCAGCTCTCTCACCCCCCCCCTCTCCTTCTCAACTCAGCTCTCCCTCCCCCCCTCTCTCTTCCTCAACTCAGCTCTCCCACCCCCTCTCTCTCTTTTCCTACTCAGCTCTCTCCTCCTCCTCCTCCTCCTCTACTCATCTCTCTCTTCTCCTCACATACTATACTCATCTCTCTCTCTCTCTCCTCTCCTCAACTCTCTCTCTCTCTCTCCTCAACTCTCTCTATCTCTCCTCCAGGGCCAGAGAGCTGCTTGCAAATTCTATCTTCCTCTTATCAAAGGCTTCACTTCAGGGATAACACTTTCCATTTTCAAGGAAAGCTCATAGTGAAAAGGCTGTGTTGCTGTCTCACTTTTAATACTTAATATTTTGGTTATGATTTGATGTAGTATAACATCAACCGTGAGCCAACATTTACCATGCATGTAATGTCAATCTCAGTGTTTAGTAGAAACACATGGGGTTTGTTTATTCAATTGATTACTGTACGCTTAGACAGAGCACAAGCTAGGCAGGGAGGAAAACAAACTGTGCTGTTAAGCTCTACTGTGGGCAAACACTCCAGTCCAATGATTCAAGGTCATTCAACCTACAAAAAATCCACACGCATACCTCACACATTCCTAACACATTGCTCTCTCTATAAGTCAAGACATTACAAAAAAATGTCTATTTTTGTATTACAGAATACACACTGGGCAAGCCCCCTTGGCCAGAGTCTGCTCTGCTGTGCCTCCTGCCCTGGAGTGTGTGTGTGTGTGTGTGTGTGTGTGTGTGTGTGTGTGTATGTGTGTGTGTGTGTGTGTGCGTGCGTGCGTGCGTGCGTGCGTGCGTGCGTGTGTGCGTGTGTGTGTGTGTGTGCGTGTGCGTGTGTGTCACACAGGTCACTCTGAGACTACTCCAAGCCTGAGATGATCTTGCTCCGGCTGGCCTGCTTTTGTCAACGAGTGGGTGCCGAGAGGCAGGAAAGGCCGGGTAATTACTATGATACACATCTAATTCAAATGCCAATAAAGCTATCTGGAGCATGGCATTACACCCCGGCTGTGTGGGAGAGAGAGAGGGGCTAAGGAGGGATCTCTGACTCCTGTCAGTTAGGCTAGGGATATTATCAAGGCCTCTCTGTCCCGCTGCAGCCGAGGCTTCAATTTGTACTTTACACACAGCTGGAGATAAGTATATGCAGCTATTGCGCAACATTATGTTTATATCTTCACAAGCTTAATTAACCCAGGAAATCTCCTCCATTTTCAAGAGAGACCTGGTCTGTTGTGACCGAATGAATCACTGAGAAGTGGCCGCATTGTCAAAGCAAGAGAGAGAAAACCATTGACATACATAAATGTATGACTGGAATCAAGTCAGTAGTTGGACTCATAAATGTTTGAGCACACAGTATATCAAGTATAGATGAAAGGGGGAAGCAGTAGACAGTAAGCACTAGTCTAGTGTCGTACTGCCATCCTCTGGGGAGGCTGGTGGAGGTTGAAATCTGAGGACAGGCTCATTGTAATGCATGGAACGGAATGAGGAATGGTGACACCATTCCTCATTCCCTTCCATGCATTACAATGAGCCCGTACTCTGATTTTCTGCCTCCACTGGAAGTCCTGATACTGTGTGTGTGTTGTTCAGTATTTCACTGGCCTGGATGCTACTGTAGTCTGTTGCATCTCAGGCACTCTGGTTTTTCCTAACAGTTGGCCCAAAATATTTGAAGAAAAAGAGAGGAACAGGCCTACTGCACACACACTGCGTCAGTGCTCCAACAATCGAATGGCAACACTTCAAACACTTAGTTCTTCATCAGGCCACCTTCAAAAATATTCACCAGATTCTACTGGGCATGGCAGCATCATAGGAGCAGGTAAAGAAGATACTTCCCAGGCTAGTAGCACACACTGCACTGTAGTTTCTGGAGGTCAGTAAAGGCTGGTGGAGGTAGAAATCGGAGAATGAGCTCATTGTAATGCATGGAATGGAATAACCAGCCTCCCCTGCTGTAGATACAGCCCTGCCTGAGCAGCCATTGCTGTCCTCCTAACTGGTGGCCAGTGAGGTTGGTGTAGAGTATGCTTAGAGATGTATTTATGGGGAGGATATTTCAGTATGGCCAGAGGGTGACATAATAGTCCCTGTCCTGCCTGGCCTGTCTATCTGTAGCAGGTGAAACCTGCTGAGCTGAGCAGGCTCAGTATGACCCTGCACACAGGGGTAAACACATAGTTTACACTCCAGGGTTAGACAGCTTCTTGGCAGGTCTGCAGGCTTTGAGGGCCACGGGCAGCCAATAGGCTTGCAGCCTCCCTGTACACACAGTGGTGTGAGAACAGTAGCCGATCTCCACAGGAAAAGCATACGTTACATATGTGTGCTGTACATTCCATACCTGAGCTCTCTCACTGTGTGTGTGAGGGGAAAACTAGGGAAAGTCAAACCATGTAGAAACCGTTTTGTTTCAAAGTCATGTTGTCAATAGACAACGCTCATACTCACAGTAAAGCATTACTGAGGCAGAGATGGATTGTCAAGATAAAGAGTAAAAGGACAAGGGTATCAGTCAACCTGAGGGAACACACAAAGGCTGAGTCCACAGATCTGTCATGTCATCTGTCAGACAGACACAGACCATGAGGGGAGCGCGCATACAAAAAAACAAAACAAATTTCCTGCACAGTCCTGTTTTGATTGTTCTTCTCTCTACCTCAAGGGGGCACTGTTGAGCTGTGAGCCCAGACAGGCTCGGTGGACAAACAGAGGGATGGCGGTGACTTTGAGCTCAGACATGAGAGGGGGCAGCCAGTTGTTTAACTCCATTGGCGCGTGAGTGAGGCCTGAATCCTGGAGCCGGTACAAGGGCAAGGACAACAAACATCAGAGGGAAACAAAGACCCTCCAAGCATTCCAAGGTCAATGTTTTATACTGCCAATCCAACATATATTTCCAATGCGGCGACTGTACTGAATGTATCTGAGAGAGGATCTGTGAAAAGAGCCTCCATTTAAAGGTTGATGGAGTACAGAACATGTCGGCTACATTGAATACCTGAATACCTCACTGCTACAGTACCTGTATGACGCCCTGAAGCATTTATTGTACTGTATGCACTGAATGTGTGTGCGTGTGCGTGCACACATGTGTGTGCACGTGTGTGTGTGATGAGAACAGGGGTGGGGAGGAGAGGCGGAGGAGGCCCGCTGCAGTGTTGGGTCTTGATTCAGCTCCAGAGGCTCCCTCATGTTTATGTGAGGGAGTGTGTGGACGGATACTCGGCAAGGCAGTAAAAATTCCACTGAGGGACTCTTTTAGCCGGCGCACACACCCATGGGCTTTTCCAACAACTCCCAGACACTGGTCCAGGTGTGTGTGTGTGTGCCTGTGTGACTGTGTGTGTTTGTTTAGGCATCTGTGTGTGTGTGTGTGTGTGTCTGTGTGTGTGTGTGTGTGTGTGTGTGTGCGTGTGCGCGTGTGTGCGCGTGTCTGTGAGACATCTTTGTATCTATAATAGCTCTTCAGCCCCTCCAGCGCTCCTTGGTCCTCTCTGACACCCCAGATCCCAGCTCTGAGAGGGAGAGAGGCAAGAGAGACAGCTGTTTTCTGGAAGCCCAACAGTGGTCAAGCACAGGGACTGAAGATGACAGGACACAACAGGACAGCAGGAAGTAGTTGACTGGCTGACAGGGTACTGTAGCTCTCTCTCTGCTCCCTTTACACCCAGCTCCCAGTAAGCCACAAGACATTCTCTCACTGTGCCGTATCTATTAAGCCATATCAGAGATGGGATTAGTGGTCATAATGGGAACAACAAATTCTATTTGTGTGGGAATTGTCGGCTAGTATAAGCCGTTTACGACTCCAAGGCCTTGCTTGGGGTTGGGGGTTATAGATGGAAGTGTTTATCCTTCGACTAAATGGTTAACTTGTGAGAGTAAACTTCCATTCTGTTCAGTTCCGACCACTTTAAAGGGCCTATATTTAAGCTATAAATAGCTGCAAATGGAAATCACTCTGCAAAACACAGCCATTAGAGGTTCAGTGTGGGGCACGGCACCATGAAATGTGTTTGCTATCTCAGACTACTCAGGAGAACTCATAGTTGCATGTCACTGTTGTTGAGAGGTTGTTGACAGCCAGAGACCGCATCGACACCTGCTGCAACGCAATCCAATTCAGGACAGATCTGTGATCCTACTCACTCACAAACACATGCGCAAACGCATGCACGCACGCACGCACACACGCACACATACACACACCCACCCAAATGCGCGCGCACACACACACACACACAGGAGCTGACAAGCAGGCATACCCTACACTACAATACCCACTTCAGGCCTGGTAACGTCACCCTGCATAAATATTTCAGATAGCTAAACAGGCCATAAAGATGGATCCATCATCTAAACATAATCAGGATCAGATTTACTGCTGGATCTGACAGGCACCTCCATCTCCAGCCTCAGATCACAGGCAGTGTCTGGGAGCCTAAACAGCAGCTCATCTCCCCGAAGCAGCAACACCAGCTACAAGGAGATAATACATTATGGTGCATTAGCCTTCTCCCTACATATACTGATGATCATGCCCAGGTCTGTACTGTGGGCTTCATGGAATACTACTGGAGATATAGACTCACCCAACACTTTATTAGGAACACCTGGACACCTTCTCATGGTGGAGGTGGTGTAATGGTGTGGAGAATGTTTTGTTGGCACACTTTGGGCCCGTTAATACCAATCAATCATCGCTTGAATGCCACAGCCTATTTGAGTATTGTCGCTGACAATGTGCATCCCTTCATGGCCACAATTTACCCATGTTGTAATGTCTATTTCCAGCATGATAATGCACCATGTCACAAAGCAAAAGTCGTCTCAAACTGGTTTCATGAACATGACAATGAGTTAAGTGTTCTTCAGTAACCTTCCCAGTCACCGGATCTGAATCCAGTAGAACACCTTTGGAATGTGGTAGAACGGGAGATTCAC
Source organism: Argentina silus (assembly GCF_951799395.1). NCBI lineage: Eukaryota > Metazoa > Chordata > Actinopteri > Argentiniformes > Argentinidae > Argentina > Argentina silus. Next base: position 7,350,304 of record NC_139670.1, on the reverse strand, counting down.
AGTTTGAAAGTGCACCTGAAAAATCTGCAGGAATTGCGTGATGCAATCATGTCATCATGGACCAGAATCTCAAAGGAATGTTTCCAACATGTGGAATCAATGCCACGAAGAATTGAGGCTGTTTTGAGAGCAAAGGGAGGCCCTACCCAATATTAGTATAGTGTTCCTAATACAGTGCTCTGTGAGTGTACATACACATCAGGGGAGGCAGGTGAAGGTAGAAATCGGTGGACGGGCTCATTGTAATGCATGGAATCATACAGTAGCCTTTTTGTCTTACAGTAAGCATTTGGTTTGATCATATTTTGTTCAACAGACAAGGCTTGATAGGCTATGACTATGAAGATGACCAGCAGAATGTGTTCTGGACACCCAGTGGGTACAGTATTGTAGCTAAACTGCTTTAATCCCTCTGTGTGTTGGTTTGTTTCCTCTTCATTGTGCATATTACAAACCTACTGTATATACACACTCAAGACGAGACAGCGATGCACTTCCTGGAGCCAGAATATTCCTAGGAAAGTACTAATCATTTCTCATTCCATTTACAGTGCATCAAAGCCACCAGGAAATGATTAGGGCTTCAAGTTAATTAAAATGTCTTTGATTAAAAATTGAGTTTGGGAATGCAATTAAGTATTTCAAACAGGCTAATGTCATCCCTGCAACCGCTGGAGTCACAGTGTGGAGTGGCTCTTAGCTCTGTGATGCTATACTGCGTCTACTGAGGAGTGATGGATGGATGCTTCGACTGCAGCCCCTGAAGCACATAGCTACCATTTAGACCCATGGTGACGCAAAACTCATGTATCTTTCCCAGGATGAGAGACAATGTACAGACATCTTATCCCCTATTGAAGAGATTCCAATTGTGTCCTGCCAAATATAAAGAATATAAAATATACTGTACAATGACGGCAGGAGCCTAAGTAGTAGAGTTGGTTTAAATTAAATTCTCCTATAAGAAACAGGACTCCTGTCGAATTTCAGCCACTCGTTCTATAATTAGCGCTTTTGAATCAAAAACCGGTCCCCGAAATAGAAAAATACATATTGTCAAGAAATTACGTGACTGTTCAGAGCGAGGCACACCTCCCCACTCCCGTGAGCAAAAGCTTATTTTGATAGGGCCTTAAACTGAGGACTATGTGGTCTAATGAGATAAGAAATCGATTAAAATTAATTCATGAACCATACAGTCAACACCTAAGCCAAAATCTGGCTTCAAAATTCTAAAGAATTACGAACAGAAATCCTGTAGCATTTTTTTGATGTATTGAGTGATCTAAGATTGCTACACGGTATATGCCAATGTCTTTAATCTCCATTTCTACAGAGGAGGGGGATTACATGTGTTTCATGTACATGAGTGGGCAGGAGAGAAGCAGGAATGTGTGTGTGTGTGTGTGTGTGTGTGTGTGTGTGTGTGTGTGTGTGTGTGTGTGTGTGTCTGTTATAAAGGATGATCCTTAATTCTCTCCATTCAGGTCTCTTATACGACATCAATGAAACACATGTCTCCTGTGCTGTGTTTAGTTCAGTCAGAACAATAGCTGGATCTTTCCTGGTGCTCCAGTATTCTAGCTACAACAGGCTGAGTCTGTTCCTTCTGCTGCCCATTGATTCATTGATCCACACCGTTAAATCCACTGGAGTGCAAAAGGTGAATTTCATCTAAAAGCACATGCACTGTAGGCTGATTGATTCCAGCAAATTGAAGTGGACACCCACGTTTACCTGACTGACATACTGTATCAGTAGCACCCATGTCTACTATTACAGTAAGTTTGCTTTTTTTTTTGACAGGGTTACAATCACCTCCACCTCAATTGGAATTTACCACTTCATCCCAGTAACTGCACCGGAGGATAAGGAAAACAACCGCCATTGTTGTTTATAATGACAATTGAGTTGAACCTTGGGGTCTGCCGTTCTCATCCTCATCATGTCTCTTCCTCATCATGTATGATCCTCATCATATCTGATCCTCATCATGTATGATCCTCATCATGTCTCTTCATGTGCCTTTTTTTCCATCCTCCTGGCGTAAAACCAACCCTGTGCAGCCAAGCTCTATTTTGCGTTTGGTGATGGTGTTGATGATGATCCGTAGAACGTTGTCTCTGGAACCTGTAGTGTCATTAGCTCTCTCAGCAGGTGATTCACTTCGAAGTGAAGAGACATTCTAGAACAAACACTAGTTCGAAAAGGATGGAATCCATCTCACATTCTTCCAGTGTGGCCGTCCTCAAAATTCAACAGCCAATCTAAAACATGCTGTACTATTCTCCCCATAATAAATAATGAAATAGGCTTTGTACTCTTTGTTCAATACAGTGTCTCAATCCCCAGTCCTTCTCTCCTTAGAAACGGGCATTCGGAGAGTGGCTTGACTTCAACAAAAGGTTGCTGGAGCAATCTCTGTGTAACGACACGCTCTCCATTATCTGTATTTAACGGACATCCAGTAGAGTGGTCTTCACTTTCACTCAGTAGGAGGCCTCAGGCTGCAGAACAAGACTGACACGCACGCACGCACGCACGCACGCCCGCACGCACGCACGCACGCACGCACGCACGCACGGTAACACTACAGCCAAGCCTTTTTATAATCACATCAGGTGCTCTGTACTCCACACTAGGATCACAGCCTGGCTTTGGTCTTATGTAAAACGTGCCCACCATGGAGACGTACTAGCCGGCTCCTGATGAACAACTAAAGGGCTGTAGTCTATGGCGAAAACAAATATGAGATTTCAAGATCCATACACATTTACTGTGCTATAGAGCTGCGTGAAACATTCAGCGCAGGCCACAGGAGGCAAACGCTGGGCAAGCTCAGACTTCAAGCAAAAAGGCCACCTCCAACAAAACAAAACAACAAAAAAAAATCACACACCGCCTACGGTCTTGAAGTGAAACCAAACCAATTGCTCTCTCTCTCTCCCTGTACAGCAATTACTGCTAATTAGCAGGTCCACGTCCTCCATCTTGCCTTGGCACTCGGACCACGTAGAACACCTTTCTTCTCTTTCCTCAGACTCTCTCTGTCCCTCTGTGCCCGCTGTAGCCCTTCTCCTGGCCGCACCAAAACAGAACAGGAGGACGGTGGGTCGCCGCTGAGCAGGATGAGACAGCTTGAGAGCCGGTGCGTTCATTATTCATGTCTCCCCCCCCTTCTCTGCCTCGCTGTGTGGAATGGATTTCTTTCTAGAAGGCATTACTGGGAAAGGCCTGGTGTTAAACCATTCCTCCTCCCCTCCCTGATGATCACAGGGAAGAGGGGGCTTCATGATGGGTGGTTGGAGGGGGTTGAGAGAGAGAGAGAGAGAGAGAGAGAGAGAGAGAGAGAGAGAGAGCCTAAGAAGAGAGAATGAGAGGGAAGAGAAAGAATACGAGAGAGGGGGGATGAGAGGAAGTAAGAGAAAGAGAGAGATTGAGAGAGAACAAAGGAGGGAGGAGAGAAAGAGAAGGTGAAAGCGGGAGGAGAAGATAGCGGCGGGTGATGTGTGTTTTAGATGAGCCGCAGAAGAGGGATGTATTTTTTATAACGCTGAAGCTCAACAAGCCGGCCAATTATCTTTTAATGATGTTGGAGGGAATGAATGGTTTTCCTGCACTAGTGTAATGTGTTAACATGAGCACTGACCTCTCCCTCCCTCTCTCTCTCCCCCTCTTTCTATCTCTCTCTCTCTCCCCCCCTCTTTCTATCTCTCTCTCTCTCTCTCTCTCTCACGTGGAGGGAACAAGCCTGCCTTGCACTCACACACAGTGACGCTCAGCTACAACCATGACAAAACCCCACAGGTCCTGTTTCTCAAGAGGCTCCATTCATCATAGTTCTCCACAGGAGAGAGGATAGAAAGGTACGCACACCAGGCCCTTACTCTCTAATACAAACACTGGTTTTTCAACATACCTTTTTTCGAATACGGAAAGTACAGCCTTTTGTGGCTACTCTCTGCTAGTCTACAAATAAAATGGATTTTTTTTTAGCACACGCTTATGATGAGTAACTGGAACTAGAACCAATCTATCTGCTCCGCTCAGCCGTTGAGCTCTATCTGTGGAGCAGAGTGAGAATACCCCCTCAGATCAATGGGAGAGGAGCACCCAACCATGTTAGCTAGGCTGAGGGAGCCAGGCAGAGGCACACCTCCACTTAGTAGTGAGGGGATAATTCTCTCAGGGCCTTTCAGAGAGAGAGGGTTGGATCCCTTTCAAAGCTGATGTACCGCATGTCTCACTGCTCTACCTTTCCCTTCAGTCGTGTTTAAAAGGATAACCTGAGGGATTGGCATACACACAATCGCACGCCCACACACACACACACACTAACGCGCACATGCGAACACACGCACACAGGCACACACGCACACACACACACATGCAAGCAAGCGGACAGGCTATTCAGGGCAGGCGGTTAATGATGAGCCAGTCAGAATGTCAGGATGCCAGAGGCGGTCCATTCCTCCAGATTACAGAGCTCTGCTTGGCGCAGCTTAATGGACGGATCCACAGCCACACTGTGGAGAGGGGCAGAGGCAAAATTAATCTTCCTTTGAGAGGCTGGGCCAGCCAGCCAGCCAGCCAGCCAGCCAGCCAGCCAGCCAGCCAGCCAGCCAGCCAGCCACACACACACACACGCACGCACGCACGCACGCACGCACGCACGCACGCACGCACGCACGCACACACGCATACACACACACACGCACACACACCAAGCCCTGCGTCCCTTGAGGCTCTGTGTGTGTGTGTGTGTGTGTGTGTGTGTGTGTGTGTGTGTGGGGGGGGGGGGGGGGGGGGGGTTGTGTGTACTTGCGTGAGATGAAAGTGGAGGGAAGATGCTACAGTACGTGCCATATTTGGCATCAGAAACAGAGCATGGATACACAGTAAAGACGAGGGCTTTGACGAGAACATCAAGCTTCTCTCACTGATGCAAAGCTGACTGTGGTGCTAAGAGCTGAAGGCTTCCCTGAAGAGGACAAAGCAAAAGCTCTGAAACCATCGAAACCCAACGCCTTAAATCCCTGAAGTACATCTCTGCTATTGTCTTGTCGAGTGGTGAGGCCATGAATACAATGAAGTAATAGAATATTGTGGAAGAAAAACCAGACTACAGTGAAGTTGTCAGAAATGGCTCCATGTATAAGAAGCCTTTCCTCACACGGGCCCTTACGCTCTTCATCCTGGAGTCCCAGTCAATAAGCCAGTTCTCTCAGACACTAAATGGACTCCCAGATGCAGACTCACAGCACTCCGGAGAACCATATCCACATTGTGAACATGGACAAGTCATTCAGCACAGAGACGAGAGAACTCGTGGCAGTGTTGCTTCCTGTGTGTCTGGGCACAGGGAAACAAATACACACACACACATGCGTACGCACGCACGCACACACACTCACACACACACACAGACACACACAGACACACACAGTGAGCTTCCGCTGTAAACTCCAGTTTGATGAGTGTCTCTCCATGCGCAGCCCCTCAGGATCTAGCCAAGCCAGACTGAATATGGAGGGAACAGCTGGCCTACTTTACCTCACTTTACATGACTAAGACCCTCAACCAGCATTCAAACCTATGGTATTGTACAGCAGTAATACTATGAGAACTGTATTCATGTACAATAATGTATTATTGTAATACTATATAATCATTGTACTCATTGTTTTTTTTTATAAACAAGATGATGTATCCCATGGAGTTTTGTACTGCACAAATATTTGGATATATACTGTTTATACAGTACCAGTCAAAAGTTTGGAACAAACTTGCCAAGAGTGTGCAAAGCTGTCATCAAAGCAAAAGGTGGCTACTTTGAAGAATCACTTTAACACTTTTTTGTTTACTACATAATTCCATATGTGTTCCTTCATAGTTTTGATGTCTTCAATATTAATCTACAACGTAGAAAATAATAAAAATAAAGAAAAACCATTGAATGAGAAGGTGTGTCCAAACTTTTGACTGGTACTGTATTTGAACAAAAATGAAGAAATGATGAGCAGTAAAATAAAATGGGTTGTAGCACTAATTTGTGTGCAGTGTGCATATCATTTAATAAGACATTCCCACCCGATGAGCACCTTTCATAGCATTGCTGCAGACAGAGATCTCTGAGGTAATGTGACAGCTTACAGGTATGTCCTGTAGAACTGAGAAAGCCATACATGCGTTCTTGAATTTCCTGTGAACTGACCTTGACATTGGCCCAAGTAAGTGGTATACCAGAACAGCTAGCTATCCCCATGGTGGATTAGCCGTATAGCTTCCTACCTGCACGTACACACCGAACACACTCATACCTGCACTTACACATCCAACCCCTATTGCGTTACACTCTACCTGCTTCCAGGCCTTTCTCTTTCACCACACGTGTTATGTTAGACTCAGTTTTTATGCATGTAGTATGGCTTTCCCACCCGAAGCTCCCAACCTCATCCTATGTAATTCCATGCCACAAAGCTTTGCTAGTCAGCTAGCTGCTCACATGCACAGAAGAGTAGACAATAGCCCATATGAGTGGACCAGCTCCAACACAGACTCCTCTGTCTGAACCTATAGGAGCCTTGAGGTAAGAGGAGGGGGAAAGAGGATCACAGATCCTGTTTCTTCTACCCCCAAGTCAGTAATACCTCACACACCCCTATTCATTCACTGAACCCACTCAAGCCCACTCTGGCTACAC